>NC_092389.1:58085240-58385240 GCF_030028105.1 Mobula birostris | reverse complement strand
CACTTTTTAAGAAAGGAGGGAGACAGAAATCGGAATTATAGACCAGCTAATCTGACATCAGTGGTGGGGAAGATGCTGGAGTCAATTATAAAAGATGAAATAGCAGCACATTTGGATAGCAGTAACAGGATTGGTCTGAGTCAGCATGGATTTACAAAGGGGAAATCACACTTGACTAATCTTCTGGAATTTTTTGAGGGTGTAGCTATGAAAATGGACAAGGGAGAGCCAGTAGATGTAGTGTACCTGGACTTTCAGAAAGCCTTTGATAAGGTTCCACGTAGGAGATTAGTGGGCAAAATTAAAGCACATTGTATTGGGGGTAGGGTACTGACATGGATAGAAAATTGGTTGGCAGACAGGAAACAAAGAGTAGGGATTAACTGGTCCTTTTCAGAATGGCAGGCAGTGACTGGTGGGGTACCGCAAAGCTCGGTGCTGGGACCGCAGCTATTTACAATATACATTAATGGTTTAGATGAAGGGATTATAAGTAACATTAGCAACTTTGCAGATGACACAAAGCTGAGTGGCAGTGTGAAATGTGAGGAGGATGTTATGAGAATGCCGTGTGACTTGGACTGGTTGGGTGAGTGGGCAGATGCGTGGCTGATGCAGTTTAATGCGGATAAATTTGAGATTATCCACTTTGGTGGCAAGAACAGGAAGGCAGATTATGCTCTGAATGTTGTCAAGTTCGGAAAAGGGGAAGTACAACAAGATCTGGGTGTTCTTGTACATCAGTCACTGAAAGCAAGCATGCAGGACAGCAGGCAGTGAAGAAAGCTAATGGCATGTTGGCCTTCATAACAAGGGGAATTGAGTATAGGAGCAAAGAGGTCCTTCTGCAGTTGTACAGGGCCCCGGTGAGACTACACCTGGAGTATTGTGTGCAGTTTTAGTCTCCAAATTTGAGGAAGTACATTTTTGCTGCTGAGGGAGTGCAGCGTAGGTTCACAAGGTTAATTCCCGGTATGGCGGGACTGTCATATGTTGAAAGATTGGAGCAACTGGGCTTGTATACACTAGAATTTAGAAGGATGAGAGGGGATCTGATTGAAACATATAAGATTATTAAGGGATTGGACACACTGGAGGCAGGAAACATGTTCCCAATGTTGGGGAGTACAGAACAGGGCCACAGTTTAAGAATAAGGGGTAGACCATTTAGAACGGGGTTGAGGAAAAATATTTTCACCCAGAGAGCTGTGGATCTGTGGAATGCTCTGCCTCAGAAGACAATGGAGGCCAATTCTCTGGATGCTTTCAAGAAAGAGTTAGATAGAGCTCTTAATGATAGCGGAGTCAATGAATATGGGGAGAAGACAGGAATGGGGTACTGATTGTGGATGATCAGCCATGATCACAGTGAATGGTAGTGCTGGCTCGAAGGGCCGAAGGGCCGACTCCTGCACCTATTGTCTATTGCACCCCTCACACAAACTCTTCTCCGTCCTGCCATCTGGCAAAAGGTACCGAAGCATTCGGGCTCTCACGACCAGACTGTGCAACAGTTTCTTCCCCCAAGCCATCAGACTGCTCAATACCCAGAGTCTGGACTGACATCTACATCATTTATTATTATATTGTAATTTGTCCTCTACTGTGCTTATTGTCTTGTTTATTAATTATTGTACTGCCCTGCACTGTTTTGTGCACTTTATGTAGTGCTGTGCAGGGCTGTAGTCTAGTGCAGTTTTTATGTTGTTTTACGTAGTCTGGTGTAGCCTTGTGCTGTCTCACACAGTCTAGTGTAGTTTTGTGTTGTTTCATGTAGCACCAGGGTCCTGGAGGAGCATGGTTTTGTTTTTACTGTGTACTGTACCAGCAGTTTATGGTCGAAATGACAATAAAAGCGACTTGACTTGATGACACAAAAGTTGGGGGTGTTGTGGAGAGTCTGGAGGGTTGTTAGAGATTACAGCGGAAAATAGATAGGATGCAGAACTGGGCTGAGAAGTGGCAGATGGAGTTCAACCCAGATACGTGTGAAGCGGATCAGTTTGACAGGTCAATTTTGAACACAGAATGATACATTAATGGTAAGACTCTTGGCAGTGTGGAGGGTCAGAGAGATCTTGGGGTCCGTGTCCATACGACACTCAAAGCTGCTGTACAGGTTGGCAGTGTTGTTAAGAAGGCGTCTGGTGTGATGGATTCATCAACCGTGGGACTGAGTTCAAGAGCTGTGAGGGAATGGTGAAGCTATATTAGGAGACATTTAGTCCCCACTTGCAGTACTGTGTTCAACTCTGGTCACCTCACTACAAAAGGAATGTGGATATGAAAGAGGGAGGGAAATGACTAACAGGAGGGGACATAGTTTTCAGGTGCTTGGAAGTCGGTACAAGGGGGATGTCAGGGGTTAAGTTTTTCACACAGAGTGTGGATGGTGTCTGGAATAGAAACATAGAAAAACATAGAAAATAGGTACAGTAGGCCATTCGGCCCTTCAAGCCTGCACCGCCATTCAGTATGATCATGGCTGATCATCCAACTCAGAACCCTGTACCTGCCTTCTCTCCATACCCCCGATCCCTTTAGCCACAAGGGCCATATCTAACTCCCTCTTAAATATAGCCAATGAACTGGCCTCAACTGCTTCCTGTGGCAGAGAATTCCACAGATTCACCACTCTCTGTGTGAAGAAGTTTTTCCCAATCTCGGTCCTAAAAGGCTTCCCCTTTATCCTCAAACTGTGACCCCCCCCCCCGTTCTGTACTTCCCCAACATCGGGAACAATCTTCCTGCATCTAGCCTGTCCAATCCCGTTAGGATTTTATATGTTTTAATAAGATCCCCCATCAATCTTCTAAATTTCAATGAGTATAAGCCTAGTCGATCCAGTCTTTCCTCATATAAAAGTCCTGCCATCCCAGGAATCAATCTGGTGAACCTTCTTTGTACTCCCTCTATGGCAAGGATGTCTTTCCTCAGATTAGGGGACCAAAACTGCACACAATACTCCAGGTGTGGTCTCACCAAGGCCTTGTACAACTGCAGTAGTACCTCCCTGCTCCTGTACTCAAATCCTCTCGCTATAAATGCCAGCATACCATTCGCCTTTTTCACCGCCTGCTGTACCTGCATGCCCACTTTCAATGACTGGTGTACAATGAAACCCAGGTCTCATTGCACCTCCCCTTTTCCTAATCGGCCACCATTCAGATAATAAACTGTTTTCCTGTTTTTGCCACCAAAGCGGATAACCTCACATTTATCCGCATTAAATTGCATCTGCCATGAATTTTCCCGCTCACCTGAACTATCCAAGTCATACTGCACTGCCAACAATGGTGGTAGATGCAGTTACAATAGGGTATTGTAAGAGACTTTTAGATAGGCACATGGAGCTTAGAAAAATTGACGGCTATACGATAGGGAACTCCTAGGCAGTTTCTAGAGTAGGTTACATGATGGACACAACATTGTGGGCTGAAGGGCCTGTAATGTGCTGTAGATTTCTATGTTCTGTGTCAAAGACAGGCAGAGGGATTTGTTTAAGTGTACCGCAGTACAGCATGGAAAGGTTGGGCCGAAAGGTCTGTGTCAGTGCTGTAAGAGAGAGGTTCTGTCCCAAACATCGACTCCATTCCCCCCAATAGATGGTGCCTGACTTGCCAAAGTTCTTGAAAAGTTGTATTCAGTTCTTCTTAGCTTTCCATACAAAGGATGTTTAGTGCTGGAAGACTGCAGAGGAGATTCATCATGATTAAGGGGGTTTGTGTCCATAAGACCATAAGTAATTGGAGCAGAATTAAGCCATTCACCCCATCGAGTCTGCTGCCTTTCTGTCATGGCTGATCCCGGATCACACTCAATTCCATACACCTGACCTCTCACCATATCCTTTGATGCCCTGACCGATCAGGAAACAATCAACTTCTGCCTTAAATATACCCACAGACTTGGCCTCTACCGCAGTCTGTGCAGAGCATTCCACAGATCCAATACTCCCTGTCTAATAAAAAACTATAAACTTACCTCTGTTTGAAAAGGTGGACCCTCATTTTTTGTGGCTGTGCCCTCTGGATTTTGATAGCCCCACCATCGGAAACATCCTCTCCACATCCACCTTATCTGGTCCTTTCATCATTCAACAGGTTTCAATGAGATCCCCTCTGCATTCTTCAGAATTCCAGGGTGTACATGCTCAAAGTTGCCAAATGCTCTTCATATGTTAACCACTTCATTCCCAAAATCATCCTTTTGAACCTCTTTTGGACTCTCTCCAATGACGACCGATCCTTTCTGAGATATGGAGCCCAACACTATTGACAATACTCCAAGTGTGGTCTGACTAGAGTGTTATAAAGGCTCAGCATTACCCCTTTGCGGTTATATTCATGGGGCGGGATTGGACAGTATTGATCTACTGAGGGAACTTGGAATCCGAGTTCACAACTCCAGATACTGGTTCCAGTGTCAGGCAGTAATGTTGCATCTGGAGAATTGCATTCTAATGTAGGAATAATGCGGAGGTTTTGGATGGTGAGTGGAAGAGGCTAAACAGGATGCTGCCTGGATAAAGTGAGAATGGACAATCTCGAGATCTAGTTTCTCTGGAGCGGCTGAGGCTGAGGGAGGTCTGACAGACGTTTACAGGAACGTGAGAAGCACAGACAGAGTGGACAACCCGTATTTTGATCTCTATGGAGGAAATGTCTAATACCTGAGGGCATGCACTTCAGGAGAAAAGAGAAAAAAACTACCTCATTGGTCCTTTTTGCACTATTTATGAATTTTGTAATTTAGTGTAATTTTGCATCTTTTCTCGGCACAGCTGCTGCTTAAAAAAAACAGTTATAAAAGATGTTAAAAACCTGACTCAGAATTGTAAGGGAGATTTGTGTTTCAAGTTTTGTTTTTTATACTCATAGTGACGGGTGTCTGGAATGAATATCAGGGGTGGTGGTGGAGGCAGATGTGATGGAGTCTATTAGATACCACCTGAATGTGTGGAGAATACAGGGATGTGTTCCTTGTGTAGGCAGAGGGATTGGTTTAGTAAGGCATGAAATGTCCGGTTCAGTTGGTTCAGAACAACACAAGGAGCAGAAGGGCCTGTTATGGACAAGTACAGCAAGCAGAGCAGGTAAACTGGATAAAGTGTTCCCAGTCAGAGCACAGACTGTGACGTCAGTGGATATGCCAGCATCACAGTTCTCCCACCAAAGATACTTCACTGCCGGATAAAATGAAGTTTGTGATGTTTATAAATGATGTGGTGAATTGTACTGCTCAGGCATCCCATCCTACTGAGTAAATTAAAATTATTGTGAAAGCTGCAGAAAGGTATCTTGGTGTAACTGGTGTTTTGTTGGAGGCTTTAAAAATGAAGATTTGTTGGGTGGGGTGTCTCTATCCCAGTCTACTTGTGAACATACATAACAGGATTAAAATATTGCAATGAAATGCGAGAACTCTGATTTATAGTGGTCACGACTTTAAGAAGTTTACTTCTCATTTGTCAAAGTTTTCCAATGTTATATCTATTCAGGAAACCTGCACATTTTAAGTTTTTATTCCTGTGTAGGATTATATTGTCGTTCGGCTTGACAGGTTAGTTGGCAGAGGGGTGGGGTTGCCAGTTTTATAAGGAAAAGGGCAGAGTAGAGAGTTGTGAATGGGAACAAAATGTATCAGGAACTTGTAGAAGAAATTCTTGATTCAACAGGTATGTATCAAATTTCCTTTTTTGAAAATATTAACATTTTGAATCGTATTTTGAGGTTTGGCCATCGACTTTCCTCATGGAAAATGGTTGTAGTAGTGCCCATTCTAAAACCTGGAGCTCCCCGTCTGATCCTCCTTGTTGTAGGCCAATATCAACAACATCTCCTTTATGTAAAAGTGTGGAATGTATGGAAACATGTGGAATGTATGGAAATCGAGTGTTTAAAAACATAGAAAACCTATAGCACAATACAGGCCTTAGTTCTCTAATTTTGAGACAGGACTAGTCAGTATACTATTTCTGAGGACACTACCTCACCTCCCTTATCAAGCTGGGAAATCTTCACTCATTCCCTTCATCCCACAGGCTGACTCTGGGAGAGAGACCAGACCTGGGCACAGTGTTCCATGTACGCTCTCACCAGGACCCCATATACCTTCAGAGGAAATCTTTATTCTTGTATTCAAACCCTCCTTCCCATTCAATGCTTGTCATTTAATATCGATCTCAAACAGTGAACAGATATAATACAGCCTCAGACATGAATTTAAAGGGCAGGTGTTGCAACAGTTTGAGCTTCATACCGGGGGCCACGGAGCAAGCAGGGAGTCACAATGGGAGGAATGTGGGAGTGTTGTGTGTCTGAGCCCAGCTGTGTGTGTTTGTGTATCAGAATCAGGTTTCATATCACTGGCATATGTGGTGAAATTTGTTGTTTTGTGACAGCAGTACATTGCAATATCTAGTGATAAAAACTACAAATTACAATCAGTATGTATAAAATTAAATTTGAAGAGCACTGCAAAAAGCGAGGGAAAATACTGAGGAAGTGTTCTGGAGTTCATTGTCCATTTAGAAATCTGATGGCAGAGGGGAAGATGCTGTTCCTGAAACGTTGAGTGTGTCTCCAGGGTCCTGTACATCCTCCTTGATGTTATCAATGAGAAGACGGCCTGTCCTGGGTGATGGGGGCTTAATGATGGACGCCACCTTTTTGTGGCATCATCTTTTGACTGTGTCCTGGATGCTGTGGAGTCCAGTGTCCATGAAGGAGCTGGCTGAGTTTACAACTTTCTGCAGCTTTTTCCGATCCTGTGCAGTGGCCTCTCCACATCAGACAGTGACAACACCAGTTAGAATGCTCTCCACAGTACATCTGTAGAAATTTGCAAGTGTCTTTAGTGACAGACCGATTCCCTCAATCTCCGAATGAAATATAGCCGATGTTGTGCCTTCATTGTAACTGCATCAATATGTTGGGCCCAGGATAGCTCCTCAGAGATGTTGACAGGCAGGGAATGGAAACTGCTCACCCTTTTCACTTCTGATCCTACGATGAGGACTGGTGTGTGTTCCTCGACTTCCCCTTCCTGAATCCACAATGAATTCCTTTGTCTTAATGATGTTGAGGTCAAGGTTATATATGTGTCTATACACACAGACGTGGGTGTGGAGAGAGCAGAGCAGTGGGCTGAGCACGCATCGTTGAGGTGTGTCAGTGTTGATTGTCAGCAAGGAGGAGATGTTATTTCTGATCCACACAGACTGTGGTCTCCTGGTGAGGATCCAGTTGCAGAAGGAGGTACAGAGGCCCAGGGTTTGGAGCTTGTTGATTACAATTGAGGGTCTGATTGTGTTGAACGCTGAGCTGTAATCAGCAGCCTGACTTGTGTATTGCTATTGTCCTGCTGATCTAAGGCTGAGTGGAGAGACAGTGAGAATGCATCTGCTGTGGACAGATTGTGGCGATCAGCAAATTGCAGTGGGTCCAGGTCCATGCACAGGCAGGAGTTAATTCTCGTCATGACCAACCGCTCATATAACCGTATAACAATTTCAGCATGGAAACAGGCCATGTCGGCCCTTCTAGTTCGTGCCGAACTCTTACTCTCACCTAGTCCCACCAACCTGCACTCGGCCCATAACCCCCCGTTCCTTTCCTGTCCATATTTCTATCCAATTTAACTTTAAACGACAACATCGAACCTGCTTGAACCACTTCTGCTGGAATCTCGAGATTCGTTTTTCTGTGGGCAAGCTCAGTAAAGCAAAGAACCATAATAGAATTCACAAACAGGCATCCGTTAGTCTCGCGAGACCATGGATTTGCGCCTTGGAAGGTTTCCAGGGCACAGGCCTGGGCAAGGTTGTATGGAAGACCGGCAGTTGCCCATGCTGCAAGTCTCCCTTCTGCTCGCCACCGATGTTGTACAAGGGAAGGGCACTAGGACCCATAGAGCTTGGCACCGGTGTCGTCGCAGAGCAAATGTGTGGTTAAGTGCCTTGCTCGACGACACAACACGCTGCCTCAGCCAAGGCTCGACGAGCGACCTTCAGATCACTAGACGAAAGCCTTAACCACTTGGCCACGCGCCAACATTAAAAACTGTACTCAACAGGACAGACAAAAGAAAAAGGAAATCATATGCAAAAAAACACAACAAACTATGCAAATACAAAAGAAAATAAATAAATAAATATAATAATAATAATAATGCATATTAATAACATGAGATGAAGAGCCTTGAAGGTGATTACAAAGGTTTGAGATTGGTGACCCTGTCCACCTTTGATCCCCGATGAGGACTGGCTCATGGACCTCCAGTTCCCTCCCTCTGGGGTTAATAATCAGCTCCTTGCTCTTGCTGACATTGAATGAGAGTTTGTTATGAGACCACAAGTTACAGGAGCATAATTAGGCCATTTGGCTCATCGAGTCTGCACGGTAATTTCAACACGGCTGATTCATTATCCCTCTCAGCTCCAGTCTCCTGCCTTCTCCCTGTATCCCTTCATGCCCTGACCAGTCAAGTATCTATCAACCTCTGCCTTAAATATTAATAATGACGACCTCCACCCCTGGCTGTAGCAAGGAATTTCACAGATTCACTAATCTCTGGTTTAAGAAATTCTTCCTCATCTCCATTTCAAAAGGACACTCCCACATCCTTTCCACAGGCCTTGCAACAGGGCCGGGATTCTTGTGATGTCTGCATGTGTATTTGAGTCTGTGTGCTTGTTTGCTTCTATTGATGTGTGTGAGTGTGCATGTACTGTACACAGCATGTGTCTGTGCGAGCAAGTGTGTGTATCTCCACGTGTGTGTCTGTCTGCGTTTCGTATGAGTCTCATGGCCTGTGTGCACATTTATGTCAATGTGTGCCTCTCTGCGCGAGCACGTGTGGATCGGTGTTTGAGTGTGTGTGTCTGACTGTGAAAGTGAGTGTGTGTGTCTGTGTGAGTGGGTGTGAGTGAGTGTGTGTGTGTGTGTCTGTGTGTGTGTCTGTGTGAGTGAGTGTGTGTCTGTGTGAGTGAGTGTGTGTGTGAGTGTGTGTGTCTGTGTGAGTGTGTGTCTGTGTGAGTGAGTGTGTGTGTGAGTGAGTGTGTGTGTGAGTGTGTGTGTCTGTGTGAGTGTGTGTGTGTGTGAGTGTGTTTGTGTGTGTGTGTCTGTTAGTCTGAGTGTGTGAGTGTGTATGTGAGTATGTGAGTGTGAGTTTGTGAGTGTGTGTCTCATTCTGCCTTTGGATGGATGTCTGTGTGCTTTTGCGTCTTTGCTCAAATTTGAAATTAAACTTATTATGAAAGTACATATACATAACCATGTACGACCATGATATTCATTTTCTTACGGGCATGCACAGTAGAACAGAAAAATGTTATAAAATAAAAATAAACTACACACGAAGACCGACAGACTCATAATGCTGAGACGGTGAGTTGCAGAGGCCTGGAAAATGTGTCCATGCGTGTGGGACCTCCTTCCCCAAGGCAGCAGCGGGAAGAGAGCGTGGCCTGAGCGGGTGGGAGGTGTTATCATTGATGCTGCTTTCTTGTGGCAGCACTTCTTGTCGATGTGCTGAATTTTTTTTTTGCTGGCTGGGAGATGTCCAGCACTTTCTGTAGAATTTTCCGTTCATCGGAACCGGTTTCTGTCCCAGGCTGTGATGCAACCAGTCAGGATACTGTCTATCATGCATTTATCGAAGTTTGTCAGAGTTTTAGACGACAAGCTGAACTTGTGAAAACTTCTAAAGCAGTAGCAGTGCTGTGCCTTCTCTGTGACAGCAGGTACGTGTCAGCTCTCTGAACTGGCAGCGCCAAAGCATTTATAGTCATCAGCCCTGTGGAAGAACATTTGAAATATGAAATCAAAAGAGCTGTGTGTTGTTAAAGCTTTGTGGCCTTGTGGATTTTTCCTAGATAGAAACACAAGCTGATTTCCCTGTAATCAGAGGGAGGAGAATGGAGAGAAGGGGAGGGGGGCGGGCAGAGACAGTGAAAAGAGCTGTGTGTTGTTAAAGCTTTGGGACCTTGTGGATTTTTCCCAGATAGAAACATGAGCTGATTTCCCTGTAACTCAGAGGGAGGAGAATGGAGAGAAGGTGAGGGGGCAGGGGAGAGAGGGTTAAAACAGTTGTGTGCTGTTAAAGTTTGTGACTTCGTCGATAGCCTGTATTTATCCAATTCAGTTGCAAGTCTGCAGAACTAAGGTCATTGTGCTGACCACAACCCCTCAGTAGAGCGATAATACAGCTGTACAAATGAGATAAGTGTGGACGGTTGGGAAAGAACGTTCTGAATTAACTCCTCTGTTCTGATAAAGTCACACACACTTGTCTGCTACTGGATCCGAACTCAAGCTGAGCTCCCTCTAACTCAGAGGGTGGAGAGTGGGGGAAGGGTGGGGGGAGAGTCGGTGGGGGGAGAGATGTAGTGAAAGAAGGGTAGGGAGGGGGAAGAGAGGGTTAAAAGTGTTGTGTGTTGTTAAAGCTTTATGATTTTTTCGATGGCCGGTATTTATCCAATTCAGTTGCAAGTCTGTTAACTAAGATCATTGTGCTGACCACAACCCCTCAGTAGAGCGATAATACAGCTGTACAGATGAGATAAGTGTAGACGGATGGGAAAGAACGTTCTGAATTAACTCCTCTGCTCTGAGGAGTTCATACACACTTGTCTGCTACTGGAACCAAATACAAGCTGATTTCCCTCTCATTCAGAGGGCGGAGATTTGTGGGAGAGATATGGAGAGAAGGTCAGGGTGGCAGACAGAGAAGGGAAGTGAGGGGGAAGAGAGGGTTAAAAGAATTGTGTGCTGTTAAAACTTTGTGACTTGACAGCCTGTATTTATCCAATTCAGTTGCAAGTCTGTAGTACTAAGATTATTGTGCTGACCACAGCCCCTCAGCAGAGCGATAATACAGCTGTACAGATGAGATAAGTGTGGACGGTTGGGAAAGAACGTTCTTAACTAACGCCTCTGTTCTGATATGGACACATACACTTGTCTGCTACTGGAACCAAACACAAGATGATTTTCCTCAAACTCAGAGTTCCACAAATGTGGACTCTCTATGATCTCATGGTAAAATAAATGATTTTCCACAATGATTGTGGACAGAGGTTAAAACACCTGCGACATATTCACTGGAATTCAGAAGAATGAGACGAGGTCTTATGGAAACATATAAAATTATGAAAGGGATAGATAAGATTTAGGCAGGAAAGTTGCTTCCACTGGTAGGTGAGACTGGAACTTCCGGACATAGCCTCAAGATTCTGAGGAGTAGATTTAGGACGGAGATGAGATGGAACTGCTTTTCCTGGAGTGGTGAATTTGTAGAATTCTCTGCAAAATGAAGCAGTAGAGGCAACCTCAGTAAATATATTTATGACAAGGGTGGATAGATTTTGCATCGTATGGGAATTAAGGGTTATGGAGGGTTAAGGGACAGGTAGGTGAAGGTGAGTCCTTGGCCACATCAGCCATGATCTTATTGAATGACGGAGCAGGCTCGATGGGCCAGATGGCCGAGTCCTGCTCCTAATTATTATCTTCGTATGTTCTTATATACCCACCTACAGAGTCTAAGACAGCCCGAGTCCAGCCCGGATCCAAGATTCTGGATGAAGTTTTAATGTTAGCAGACGACAGAACAAAGAGCTCGAATCCCAGCGTGACGTGCAGTAGAAAGAGCTTTTGAACTCCATCGACGAAGAGATGGAGATTGGACACGAACAATTAATGACATTAATAATGTTACCATGGAAACGTGGTTAAAGGGACTGTGTAAGGCTGCCACTGATGGGACAGCACGTCAGCATAGTGATTTTGTAAATGTCACCAGGTGCAGACAGACAGCGGGATACGCTATTACTGACTTTATTTTCCATTTCCAGGACACATGGGAGTCTTCTGCTGGAATAGACTTGCAGGACAGCTCTGCTTTCGAGGTACAGACAGTCTTGAACTGCACAGCGACGCTGATTATCTACGACACCTTCTCCTGACATGTAAACCTCTGATGTATTTACATTCTACCACCCTGTATGCGGAACTATCTCAGCTGATTTATTATCAACTGGTCCTTACCGAACACAGAGCAGAAACTCTTTCTTTAACCGGACACATCCATTACGTACGGTCCAGAGGGTGTATCAGCAGAGATGTCATTGAGTGAAGAACAGAAAGAAGAATTTGAAATACCAAAAACAACCCATCATGCTATCCATCAGATGGTCAGGATGTACAACAGTTCCTGTCTCCTGTCCTCCTCAGCACAGTGTCCGCACGGCTGTGTGCTGAGCCCATTGCTGTACACTCTGCTCACACATGACTCCACAGTCAAACACCTGAGTAATCACACCGTCAGGGTCGCCTGTGACACCACACTTGAGGGGCTCATCGCCAACAACTGTGAGATGGCCGACAGAGCGGAGGTGGAAGAGCGCTGAGCCTGATGCCTCTTCCTCAATGTCAGCAGGATAAAGGAGATGGTTATTGACTTTGGGAGAACTCGCACCTCTCACATCGCTCTTTACATCAGTGACGTGGCAGTGGAAACTGTCAGCAGTCTCAAACTCTCATGGTGCCAGAACACATCCTCCACCGTCACAGTAAACTCACCAACCCTCTGCCTTCTGAGGAGGCCGCAGAGAGCTGGTCTGTGCACTGTATATCCATACTCATTTCAATCTGCAGGTGCGCAGTGGAGAATATCCTAACTCGTTGCGTCACTGCACAGTACGGAAACTGCACTACAGCTGACAGGAAGGCTCTGAACTGGCGGTCCAAACTGCCCAAAGCATCAGTGACATCAGCCTGTCCACCATCAGGGAGATGGATACAAAAAGGTGGCCTAAAGGCCAGTAACATCATGAAGGATCCCACCCACCCGACTCACGGGCTGTTGCCCCAATCCCGTCATGGAGGAGGCTACATTGCATCCACACCAGAAACGCCCCAGTTACTCAAAACAGTTACTCGCCCCAAGAAGCAGTAACTGACACCTCCTCCCATTAACCCACTCCTCCACACCCGCAACCACCACTACTTCATCATTTCCTGTCAGTCACCTCATGTACAGCCAGGTGTCACTTTAAGGACATACAATCAATCTGTGTATATAAGCTATCCTATGTATTTATATTTATTGTATTTTTATTATTGTTCTTTATCATTGTGTGTTTCCCTTTTTATTGCTGCATCAGATCCGGAGTAACAATTGTTTTATTTTCCTTTACAGTTGTGAACAGAAAATGACATTAAACACAGCTGCTCTGATAAACATACCGGCAACATCATCACAGACACATGGCAAAGCCGCGCTCACAACAACAGAAACACAAATCATTCACACATTTTACGAGAAGCAATACAAATAGAACAAAACCATGTAGAGTGTAGTGGTCAACATATTCACAGTACAACATCGCACTCATAGTGTTAAAAACTGAAGTGTCCAGTTCCAGATAAAATGTTAAACCAGCCTTCCTGTCCGTAAAAAATGAATGCAATTGATTGTCACAAACAAGAGAAAATCTGCAGATGATGGGAATCCGAGCAACACACAGAGACAATGCTGGAGGAACTCAGCAGGCCAGGCAGTATCTATGGAAAAGAGTACATTCGACGTGTCGGGCCGAGGCCATTCGGCAGGACTTGCCTTTAGATAATCCAATAGATTTAGCACTTCTGATGTCAGCCTCACCGCCCTATAATTGCCTGGTTGAGAACAGTAGGTGGTGAATCTGTTCAATTCGTTGCCACAGGGGGCTGTGTTGGCAGGTTAGTGGACTATAAATATGGCGGAGGTTGACAGGTTCTTGATTACTCCGGGCGTGAATTGTTCTGGTGGGAGGGCAGAAGGATGAGTTCAGGAGGGAAATGGATCAGCCATGATGAAATGGGGGAAGCAGACTCGATGGGCCGAATGACCTGATTCTGTTCCAGTGTCTTGTGCTCCAAACACATATTTACCACCTCACCAATACTTTCCGGTTTCTGCAGAGATCGCTCCCTCCATTTGTCCTTCTCCACTAATGTTCCTCCTGGCAGCTTTCCCTGAAAGCGAGATGAGTACGACACCCGGTGGATCCGGTGCTCCTGATGCAGCTCCTCCACGTTGGTGAGGCCCGGCGTAAACTGGAGGGATCGCTTCGTCTAGCAATTCCGTTTCATCTGCCAAAACTGGAACTTCCCTCTGACCAAACAATTTTATTCCTGTTCTCATTCCCGTTCCAAAAGGTCGGTCCAAGGATTCCTGTTATGCCATGATGATGCCAACCACTGGGTGGAAGAGTAACACCTTATAGTTTCTTTATATAAACTCCAGCCAGATGGCATGAGTATCGATTTCTCCTTCCAGTAAACGTTATCCTTTCCCCTCTCCTCATCATCTTTCCCCCACTCTGGCTCTTCTCACTTGCATATCACCTCCTACTGTTAACACTCCTCTTGCCCTTTCTCCTATGGTATATCCTCTCCTTTCCAATCAGATGTATTACTCTCCATCCCTTTATCTTTCCCAGCTGAAGGACTTCACCTTACAGCTATCCTCCTCCTTCTGCCCCGCCTTTTTATTCTGGCCTTCCCCCTTCCATTCCAGTCCAGAAAAAAACGGTCTCAGCTCGGAACGTCAATTGTTGATTCATTTCCATAGACGCTGCCTAACCCGCTGAGTTCCTCCAACATTTTCTGTGTGTAACTTTCCTACCCAGCGGCGTCCTGGCGGAATGGCAGGTCCTCTGTGGACGGCACTCTCGCCTGGTGGTTTTCTGCCGCAATGGCCGGTAACTTGTTGATAACACTGCCACCTGGTGGTGTCCTCCCGTAATGACAGGTCCGCGGTGAAGAACCCTCCTACTTGATGGTGTCCAGCCGCTCTGGACAGCACTCAACAGTCCACGTTTTGTAAAGTGACACTTCATCGGGACCGGAAAGGACGGGAACAGGTGCTAGAATGAGAAGTTGAGGAATGTCGTAGATGTACAAGCTGGCAGTTGGTCGGTGAGGTTGGCAAGTTTGGTGGGAGGGGATTGAACTGATTTCAGAAGCTGGGAGATGAGGGTTGGAAAAGTTAAAGAGCTGCAGAAGAACGAATCTAATGGGAGAGTAGAGTGTAGCACTGACGAAAGGAAGGATGATTGGAACCAGAGAAAGTTGATGGAACCGCGGTAAGAAAAAAAGGTGACAGGGTAATTAGTAACACACATATAAAATTGCTGGAAGAACTCAGCAGGCTATGCAGCACCTATGGAAGAGAGTACAGTCGACGTTTCCGGCTGGGACACCAGCAGGGCTGGTGGAATAAAGATGAGAAGTCAGGCTTACAGGCTGTGGAGTTGAGAGAGAGAAACAAAAGCTGATAGGTACAACCGGAAGGAGGGGTATGGGTGAAGTAAATAAGGTAATGGAAGAAAGTAAAAGAGGGTGGAGCACCAGATGGAGGCGATACCCATCTGCCCTCTATTAGATTTCCCTTGTCCAGTCCCGTACCTCTTTCCCCAATAAACTTCCCAACCCTTTGCTGTTCTGACGTTCTCCCATGAAATGTCTTGATACAGCTTTGAATTTATCGTTCCCTCAGCGATTACAAGCTGTCAGGACCTTACGCAGCGAAGAAGTCCCAAAGTATAATGCTCCTTCCATCATGCCTCAGAGTTATGATGAGGTTCTGGTGTTGGTGGGCAGTGCTGTTTTCCCTCCAAACAAAGCAATGCGCATTTCTGCCAAAACCTTCAACATTTGTCTCACCTGTCCTCAGAACATTGTCCCAGAAGTCTTGTAGAGCATCCAGGTAGTCTTTTGTAAGCTTGAGACGTGCAGAAAGGTTTTTTTTTTTGAAGAGCAGTCATTTCCTCCGTGGTGTTCTTCCATGAAAACAATTCTAGCTCACTGTTTTTCTAACAGTGGACACACAAGACTTCAGCAAGTTCTAGAGATTTCTGCATGTTTTTTTTTCCTGTTATCCTTGGGTTATTTTTCATCTCGTTAAGGATTCCCTTGTGATCTTTGCAGGACGTCTAATCCTAGGGAGAGTGGCAACAGTACTGAATTTCCTCCATGTGTAGATAGGTTCCTTTACTGTGAACTGAAGCAACACTCGGGACTCTCGAAATGTTTTTGTAGCCTTTTGCATCTTCGTGCATCTCTACAGTACTTCTGCTGAAAGTTATTTTTTTGATCGAGATATGGTCCACATTAACAGGTGCAGGCTCTGACGGTAACTCGACTTTGTGAATCTTTATATATATATATATAGGGCAGGACACCTCTACAACCAACAATTCAATCTGATCTCATTGAACACGGGACTCCGAATAGATATTGTAGACGGCATTATCCCTGAGGTTCACATACTTTCCCCAGCAAATGTAAGTATTATTGCTTCATTTTTCTCATTAAATAAATGAACAAGAGTTGTTTTCTCTGTCTAGTTTTATGAGATTAATGAAGATCAGATCATGTTTATACAGAAGTTGAGAAAACTCTGCGGGGTTCATAAACTTTCTAGCACCACTCTAAACCTGGCCCTCACAGCTACAAAAACCCTGGCCCACACGGCGCCACAGCACCTGGCCTTCTCACCCTTCAGCCCTTGCCTAGACACTACCGATAAGCAATAAACCCACCACAAATAGATAGTTCTGTAAGGCTCAGGGCTACCGGCTCGTGTTTGTCTGGGGGAAAGCCTGTCCGGCCGTCAAACCGTGTCTCCCGTTTGCGTAGTCGCTGTGTAATGCCCCCTGGTACAAACTCACACAACAAATATCAGACAGCACACAATGTACGATTTACAGATTACACTTTATAGATCTTACTGGAACTGTGTAATTAACACAGATACAATATAAAAGGAAAGTTAAAGGCGCCAAACTTATCAGAGTTCAACCACTTCGTGCACAACAGTTGGAGCTCAATTAACGGGGTCTTCTTTCCACCAGTCGATCTCCTCCGACCCGCCGCCTGGGACCAACCACGGTGGTCGATCAGAGGGCGTCCAGCACGTACTTCCTCTTCGGTTCTCCTCCCGACAAGTCGGTCCACTTACCCAGACTCCCACACATACAGATAGAATAACACAGCTTCCATTGGTTAGTTCCTCTGTTATCTATAACTATAACCCAAGCATTTCAACGACGGAGAACATTACCTAATAGTTAGCATTGCAAAGAAGCCATTTCAGCATACTTAGCAGTTAACAGTTAACATTACAGTTAATATTACTGAGAACCCTACAGTTATAAACATACACATTAAAATTTGTGCAAAGACGAGGAAGACCCCAGTAAAGGTAAGTGTTGACTTAGTTAGTGAAGGCGTGGGGCAGAGCAATATGGCAGGTTTCGGTGATGATGAACGACCAATTATGAGATCAGGAAACACCAGATCATTTCCCACTGCCCGCAGAACTGCATCTAATCAAAGGCGACACGCTTTTCCTTCTCCTTTTCCACGGGATGGCAACAAAAAAAAAAGCCGAGATAAAAAGAAAGAGAAAAGGAACCAGGAGGTTAAACACAAGCTGGGATTGCGGAAAATATGTCACCCCTAAGCTCCAGGTTGCAGGGTTAAGTAACACCAAATATCCAGTAAATTCTGTTAATTTAATCCTGAGTACACCCCCACCCCCACACACACATAACATAAAGATCAGAGAAAACCAAATGTGGGGAGGTTACATCTTAATACGAGGTGAAGCCAAATAACCAGGCCTCGGGACATAATCTATTCCCCAGATGGTCAAAATAAAACCTAACACTGCGGTCTTACATACCTTAACCCTCACAGTGGAAAGCCTTTCATTATTATGGTCCATGGAGAAAACATAACCTCCACAAACGACCACCCACCATCACAAACACTGCTCCATACGTCACTATAATCCTGACCCACCCACCACCAAAAACACTGCCCCACACGCCACTATAATCCTGGCCCACCCACCACCACAAACACTGGCCCACAGACGCATATGCGGCCTAAAGCGTCTGGGGGTCCATTTCAAGTGTTATTGTGGGGCCCTACCGCCGATTCCCCCTCCCCCCAAAAAAAAAATAAAGAATAAAAACTAATATTCAAGTTGGTTTGCATCAATAATGGTATCATTTCGGACTTAAACGTTGATGCATTATATGCACTTTCAGCATAATGGACAGAGAACTCAACATAATCCAAACAATTATCTTAATTAAAAACTGAAACAATGACGTTTTTTACTTTGGAATGAGAAGCCTCGCCCTTTTCAGCAACTAGTCTGCATCGAATGGCACTATGTGTTAGGTATCAGCTGACATAAGAACAGACAGCTTAAAGAATGTCCCTCTAATTAAATTAATGACAAAAGCAATGTCATATTTAATAAAAAATCACACTTTATTAATTCAATAAACAGTGAACTTCTGGAAGGTTACAACAAACTGCCTCTCGCTCTCTTTAAGCACCACGGACAGCTCACGTAAGACCTGGAGAGCGAACAGGAGGAGAGTCAGAGAGAGAGGGGACGCAAGCGGGAGAGCGATATTACGATTTGTGGAAACGCCGCCAAATCACCTATACACATTTTGAGTGAAATATGTGGCTTATTTTATTATAATTATAAACTTTATTTCTGCTAAAAATGTGTTAAAGGACTTATCACTAGAACTTCAACACCCTCCTGTGCTTGAGTGCTGAGAATGCTTTAATGAGCTCATTTTTGTCCAGTGATCTTGCTATTTCATGCTGAATTGATACCTGAGCAAGAGCTGACGGACGCTCCTGGAGCATTGTTGTCCTCAGATGCGTTTTCATGAGCTTTAGTCTCGGAAAACTTCTCTCTCCACTCACTACAGTCACAGACACTGTCAGCATGAGTCTCAGAGCAATGGTGAGGTTAGGATACTGTTCAACCAGCTTGTTGCTGTAAATGTAGCTCAGAATTTGCAGGCCAGTTCTATTTTTTTTTTTTTTTTTTAGGCACAACAGCAGCCGACACCTCGCGCAGAAGGTCCTCAGCATCCACATCACCAAGTGTCCTCTCCATGTTTACGCAGCTGTCTTTCAGTGTGCGACTTTGGGTGGCTTTTTTCATTTCCTCTCTTCCATAAATGAAGCCAAACAGACTGTAAAACGACTCCATCAGCTTGAAGCGCTCACTGATGCCTGTGATGGCAGAGTCCACTAGTGGAAGGAAAACTTCTCTCTTGTACCGTTCCTCGGGTGCCACTGTCAGGGAAGGATCTGCACTTTGGGACTCGCACTGGAACTGGCGTTTTGGTTTTCTGATTCATGCAGTAGGAAAGACCATTGGTATCCCTATCTCTTCAGCTGTGTCTCTGGCATCTGTTTGGGCGGATGAAAGGCCGTTCTCTCTGTATTCCTTGAGAAATTTCAGAACATATTCCACCTCGCGCTGTAGCACATCGATTCCCACTTGTGGGCTCTGGAGCAGCTTGCTGACACGATTCACCTCATGTAAAACGTTGTACCAGATGATACCAGTCAGCAGGAATTTCCATGACATGATCTCCTGTTCTAGGCCTCTGGCTGCAGATGTGGTTTCACTGTCACATTTCTGTGTGGCATGTTCAATCAGTCACAGGAGCGCATTGCCAACATCGGGAAGCTGGTAGCGCAGGACTTTCACACTTTCCACGCGGCACTCCCATCGCGTGTTGGATATGGCCTTGAGGGTCATCTGTGGCACGTTCTCTTTGAAAAGCTCCCATCTCTGTGTCGCTGAGCTGAGTAGTGTGTATAGACGTTGCAGCACCCCAAAGAAGCTCACAGACTCCACTGTTGATTTTGCAGCATCGACAATGACTAGGTTTAGGCTGCGGCTGGCGCATGGCATGAACAGAGTTTTTTTGTTAGTACCTAGCACCCTCTTCTGCGCCCCGCTATTTTGCCCCGCATATTGCTCCCGTTATCATATGCCTGCCCGCTGCATTTTGAGATATCTAATTCTAACTTCTCCATATGCGTTAAGAAAACGTCGGTTAGGCCTGCGCCTGTTCTGCACCCTCCACAATCGTACTGAACCTCCTTTGCAGTCTTCCAGCACAAAAGATGCTTTTTATAGAATGCGATCTAGAACTAAATGCAACTTTTCACGAAACTTAGCAACTCAAGCAGCATCTATTGAGAAGAATAGAGTCGAGGCTTCGGACGAGACCATTCCATTACATTACGGTGAGTCAAAGCGTCTGGCAGCGACACCTGCAAGAAGTGCATCCAGCTGCAGCTCCTGACAAACCGCGTTAGGGAACTGGAGCAGGAGCTGGATGATCTGCGGATCATTCGGGAGAATGAGGAGATTATAGATCGTAGCTACAGGGAGGTAGTTACGCCAAAGGAGCAGAGGACAGGAAATTGGGTCACTGTCAGGCGAGGGAAGGGGAAAGGGCAGGTAAGCAGGGTTCCCCTGTGGCCATTCCCCTCAACAACAAGTATACCGCATTGGATACTGTTGGGGGGGATGACTTACCTGAGAGACGCTGCGGCAGCCGGATCTCTGGCACTGAGTCTGGTTCTGCAGTGCAGAAGGGAGAATGGAAGAAGAGCAGAGCGGTAGTGATAGGGGACTCGATAGTTAGAGGTACAGTTAGGAGGTTCTGTGGTCGTGACAGAGAATCCAGGATGGTTTGTTGCCTGCCTGGTGCCAGGATCAAGGATGTCTCTGATCGATTGCATGACATTCTGAAGTCGGAGGGTGATCAGCCAGATGTGATGGTACACATCGGTACCAATGACATAGCAAGGAAGAGTGAGGAGGTCCTGGAGAGTGAGTATAGAGAGCTTGGTAGGAAGTTGAAAAGCAGGACCTTGAAGGTGGTAATCTCAGGATTGCTACCTGTGCTACGTGCCGGTGAGGGTAGGAATAGGATGCTCTGGAGGATGAACAAGTGGCTGAGGAACTGGTGTAGGGGGGCAGGGTTTCAGATCTCAGGATCATTGGGAACTCTTCTGGGGCAGGTGGGACCTGTATAAGAGAGACGGGTTACACTTGAACTACAAGGGGACCAATATCCTTTCAGGGAGGTTTGTTAGTGCTACTGGGGAGGCTTTAAACTAGATTTGCAGGGGGATGGGAACCAGAGTGCAAGAGCTGACAGTGTGGCTGGGGTGAAAATAAATTATCTTAAAAGTTCAAGCAAATCCGCTAATAGAAAGGTTGCGAGTGGTGGTAAAAATCTTCTGAGGTGTATATATTTCAATGTTAGGAGTATTGCGGAGAAGGCAGACGAGTTGAGGGTGTGGATTGACACGTGGAATTATGACGTTATAGCAATTAGTGAAACTTGGCTACAGGAGGGGCAGGACTAGCAGCTTAATATTCCAGGGTTCCGATGTTTCAGATGTGATCGAGGCAGAGGAATAAAAGGTTGTGGGGGGGGGGGGCGATAGCATTGCTTGTCAGGGAAAATGTTACGGCAGTGCTCAGGCAGGATAGATTAGAGGGCTTGTCTACTGAGTACTTATGGTTGGAGCTGAGAAACAGGAAAGGTATGGCCACATTTCTGGGATTGTATTATAGAACACCCAATAGTCAACGAGAATTGGAGGAGCAAATCTGCAGAGAGATAGCAGGCAACTGCAGGAAACATTAAGTTGTGGCGGTAGGGGATTTTAATTTTCCACATATTGATTGGGACTCCCATACTGTTAGGGGTCGAGATGGGTTAGAGTTTGTAAAATGTGTTCAGGAAAGTTTTCTAAATCAATATATAGAGGTACCACCTAGAGCGGATGCAATATTAGATCTCCTGTTATGAAACGAGTTAGGACAGGTGACGGAAGTGTGTGTACGGGAACGTCTTGGTTCCACTGATTATAACACCATTAGTTTCAACATGATCATGAATAAAGATAGTTCTGGTCCTCGGGTTGAGGTTCCTAAACTGGAAAAAGGCCAAATTTGAAAAAAAAATGAGAAAGGATCTAAACAGTGTGGATTGGGACAGGTTGTTCTCTGGCAAAGATGTGTTTGGTAGGTGAGAAGCCTTCAAAGGAGAAATTTTGAGAGTGCAGAGTTTGTATGTTCCTGTCAGGATTAAAGGCAAGGTGAATAGGAATAAGGAACCTTGGTTCTCAAGGGATATTGCAACTCTGATAAAGAAGAAGAGAGTTGTATGACATGTATAGGAAACAGGGAGTAAATAAGGTACTTGAGGAGTACGAAAAGTGCAAGGAAATACTTAAAAAGGAAATCAGGAGGGCTAAAAGAAGACATGAGGTTGCCTTGGCAGTCAAAGTGAAGGATCATCCAATGAGCTTTTACAGGTATATTAAGAGCAAAAGGATTGTAAGGGATAAAATTGGTCCTCTTGAAGATCAGAGTGGTCGGCTATGTGCGGAACCAAAGGAAATGGGGGAGATCTTAAATAGGTTTTTTGCGACTGTATTTACTAAGGAAACTGGCATGAAGTCTATGGAATTAAGGGAAGCAAGTAGTGAGATCATGGAAACTGTACAGATTGAAAAGGTGGAGGTGCTTGCTATCTTGAGACAAATTAAAGTGGATAAATCCCCAGGACCTGGCAGGGTATTCCCTCGGAACTTGAAGGAGACTAGTGTTGAAATTGCAGGGGCCCTGGCAGATATATTTAAAATGTCGGTGTCTACGGGTGAGGTGCCGGAGGATTGAAAAATGGCTCATGTTGTTCCGGTGTTTAAAAAAGGATCGAAAAGTAATCCAGGAAAATATAGGCCGGTAAGTTTGACGTCGGTAGTGGGTAAGTTATTGGAGGGAGTACTAAGAGACAGAATCTACAAACATTTGGATAGACAGGGACTTATTAGGGAGAGTCAACATGGCTTTGTGCGTGGAAGGTCATGTCTGACCAATCTATTGGAGTTTGTCGAGGAGGTTACCAGGAAAGTGGATGAAGGGAAGGCAGTGGATGTTGTCTACATGGACTTCAGTAAAGCCTTTGACAAGGTCCCGCATGGGAGGTTAGTTAGGAAAATTCAGTCGCTAGGTATACATGGAGAGGTGGTAAATTGGATTAGACATTGGCTCAACGGAAGAAGCCAAAGAGTGGTGGTAGAGAATTGCTTCTCCGAGTGGAGGCCTGTGACTAGTGGTGTGCCACAGGGATCAGTGCTGGGTCCATTGTTATTTATCATCTATATCAATGATCTGGATGATAATGTGGTAAATTGGATCAACAAATTTGTTAATGATACAAAGATTGGAAGTGTTGTGGACAGTGAGGAAGGTTTTCAAAGCTTGCAGAGGGATTTGGACCAACTGGAAAAATGGGCTGAAAATGGCAGATGGAGTTTAATACAGACAAATGTGAGATATTGCACTTTGGAAGGACAAACCAAGGTGGAACATACAGGGAAAACGGTAAGGCACTGAGGAGTGCAGTAGAACAGAGGGATCTGGGAATACAGATACAAAATTCCCTAAAAGTTGCGTCACAGGTAGATAGGGTCGTAAAGAGAGCTTTTGGTACATTGGCCTTTATTAATCAAAGTATTGAGTATAAGAGCTGGAATGTTATGATGAGGTTGTATAATACACTGATGAGGCCGAATCTGGAGTATTGTGTTCAGTTTTGGTCACCAAATTACAGGAAGGATATTAATAAGGTTGAAAGAGTGTATAGAAGGTTCACAAGGATGTTGCCGAGACTTGAAAAACTCAGTTACAGAGAAAGGTTGAATAAGTTAGGACTTTATTCCCTGGAGCGTAAAAGAATTAGGGGAGATTTGATAGAGATATAAAATTACGATGGGTATAGATAGAGTGAATGCAAGCAGGCTTTTTCCACTGAGGCAAGGGGAGAAAAACACCAGAAGACATGGGTTAAGGGCGAAGAGGAAAAGTTTAAAGGGAACATTAAGGGGGCTTCTTCACACAGAGTGTGGTGGGAGTGTGTAATAAGCTGCCAGACGAGGTGGTAAATGCGGGGTCTTTTTTAACATTTAAGAATAAATTGGACAGATACATGGATGGGAGGTGTATGGAGGGATATGGTCTGTGTGCAGGTCAGTGGGACTAGGCAGAAAATGGTTCGGCACAGCCAAGAAGGGCCAAAAGGCCTGTTTCTGTGCTGTAGTTTTCTATGGTTTTCTTTTGTACAGGTACTACATTTTTTTTTCTGTATAGAGGTTGTTCCATGTCAAATTTGACCCGTATCTATTGAAATGGATTTTAGATCTCTGAAACATTAATTAAGGATTAATCACACATTTATTAATGTCAGACAGGCTATTTATACACTACGAATAGATCTGTGGTTCAAAACTTGGGATAGACACTTGTTATGAGGGGATTCATGGGCCCGGTCAAATTTGACCAATACCATACTGTGAAGGTATAGAATATGAACAGGTTGCCTGGGCTAATGTCCCGGAGCTGCCGGTCGATGGGGCAATCTGCCCGGGAATAAGACCTGGGAGATTAGGCGGTTAATGTGAGGAACTGAATTTCGGGCTGGAGAAAACGCGGCCGCCTTTGTCTTGTGCTCAGGACGCGGCTTTGTTAATGAACCGTAGCACCGAGGTGACCGGATATTTCACCGCGCTGATCATCTGCTCCCTGAATTTCGACTGAGTCACCGCGTAAATAAATGTGTTCGTGCAGCAGCTGAGATTCCTCAGCAAATAGCCGACAAGATAGAAGATCCATTCCGAATCATTGAAATCGTATCCTTTTCCTGAGATCTGATAATATATGAAATTTACAACCAGTGTCATCCACAGGAGGATGAAGTTGCCGGAGAGGGTGAAGAGTAAAACCACAGGCCTCCTCCTGCTCTCCATCTCCGGGTCACTGCGGTTCTCTCCCTTGCTCTGACCCTTCAGCCCCTTACGGACCCGACTGGCCACTAAAATGTGTCTGACTGTCAGAGCGTTGAGCAACAGGATCGCAGCGAAAGGGAGGAACGAAGTTAAAACCGTATCGAACCAATCGTATACTACCCATCCAGGGTCAGTGAAATACTTGTCCATGAGTTTACAGAACCACGGTACATTGTCGATGATCACGCTGGGTTCCTGCGTGAAGTATCGGGGAACATGTCTCTGACAGGACAGTACTCCGGTTAGTGTTAGAACCACAGCCGCAGTTTTCCCGGTGCAATATTTTGTCTTCAGCTTCTGGCAGAAAATGGCGACAAAACGATCAAAAGTGAAAGTGACGGTGAACCAGACAGAACAGTCAGTGGCGGAGAACGTCAGTACTTCGATAACACTGCACACCGGGGTGATGCCCAGAAAACTCCACGGGAAATAATACAATCTGATTCGATACAAAATGACCTCGGTGACAATGGTCAGTAGATCCGCCGCTGCCATGGCCACCAGGTAGCGAGTGGTGCAGGTAGAGAGACCGCACTTTCCCCGGGACAGGATCACAATCGCCACTAAATTCGCTGGTGAAAGGGAACAGAGTTTGGGAATTACTGAACCCATTCTGCGGGAATTAACACGGGATCGGGTTTCAGTTAATGATCAGGGGTGCTGGAGTCTGCGAATGCTAATCTAACACCAGACACGGCTCACACCCTCTCTGACCTGCTGTCCTCAGTGTGAGGATCAGAGACATTCGTCGGCGATTAAAAAAAAAAATCTGCATGAACAACAGCAACGATCAGTGCTAATCCTGATTCCAGTCGCTGATTTAACCGTGACTGACCAGGCGTCAGGAAACTCAGCATCAGGTGCAGCCAAAAATGAATACAGAAGTGAGGAACACACACAAAATACTGGACGAACTCAGCAGGTCAGGCACCAGACATGGAATTGAACAAACTCCAGTTTCGGGTGGGATCCTTCATCAGGCCGAAGTTGTCCCCCAATTTATGACGGGTCGTAGAGGGAAAGTAGAAATAACTCTGTAATCAGAGGCTGACGGGCTCCATTAATGGATTGATTCTACAGCACAGATGAATTCGATAACACTAGCGAGCAGATGCATAGCCACTGGTTCTGGTGATAAGACCCGATTATTGACCAATAGACAGTGAAACCCGACTCTGAGAGATTCTAGGGGGAGACGTAAAACACGGGACCAGGTTTTCTCTTTGATCAATAACTCAGAAACAGTGAGATTTACGATGTAACCACCACCCCCCCCCCCCCCACCAATCTCACCTTCAGCAGAGCTGCCCGTCGCCAAAACAGGGCCAACTCTGGACAAGCTGTCATTAAAGGCAAGACTAACATTCGAGTCGATACCCTGAGTTTGAGGAGAGACAGAGGTTTAGTTCCGCTTGTTATTAAATGTGAAAATCTGAATGTTGAACTGACAGGATCGATATTTCTGACGGATATTTGTGCAATTATCATCAAGTTAGAAGCTCGTCAAATGATCATAAACAGATTCACATGGTTAACACACAGAAATACCAAACAGGGATTGCTCTGTCACTCATCAGGAACTCCAATGACGGCAATGAACACGTACAATATTTTCTTCACACTCTTGTACGTAACTAACATTGCAGACATTTACTCTGTCCAGTGTCTGAGCCCCTATGCTACAAGCGATTTCGCGGAATAAAGTGTTGTGGCACAATATTCCTGGGGTTTTTAATACCATTCAGCTACTCCACAGGGACAGGTTTCAACAGATTTAAAAATAAGCATGTTTAAAGTACTTACAAACTGATTACATCAGGCAGGTGCAATCCCCGCGGTGACAGATTGCGATTAATTTAAGTAATCATTTTTAGATCATTTGTGAGAGTTAGTTTGCCCCAAGAAATGTGACTGAACCTTCCGAAGTGTCTCATCAGTTAAACGTGTTTCCCCTGTAAATATGTACTTCAAAGGAACCATTTGTCAAACACACAATATTGCAGTAAATTATGTCATTGTAGCTTATGAAATGTATTGAATCACCCACTATTACTCTTGATATAGATTGTGTTTGGGGGATTCTACCGAGAGGGTCCCCATGAAACTGCCTGTGGGGTTCGCCTGGGACCAAATCCTCACCCTTATACATGGCCAGCAAACTCAGCAGTCTAGTGTGGACGGGAGATTATGTTTTAATCTTATCACCCCGCATCTGTCAGAAAACATGGCGGAGGGCTGGAGAGGTGGTTAAGAAAATGTAGTTGTGTGTGTGCGTGTGTGTGTGTGTGTGTGTGTGTGTGTGTGTGTTTGTTTGTTCTGATGTGTGGGGGAGTGTGGTTCGTGTGCGTTTGTGCTTGTATGTCTCTGTGCGTGTGTGTCTGTGTGTGTTTGTCTGTCTTTTTGTCTGTCTATGTGTGTCAGAGTGTTTCTGTGTCTGTGTGTGGGTAGACTCATTGTCTCTGCCTGACCCTGCCTGACTGTACACGTGTCCGTATACTTCGAATTCAGTTTATTCCCCTCGTTCATTCTCTTTCCATTTGTCTCTGCAAACCGCAGATGCTCGCGAACTCTCATTTCAAACATTTCACAAAATGATTGCTTGAATCATAAAACATTAAGAACAGATTTCAAAATTCAAACTGCATTTACTATTAATGTCTGTACAAATGAAACAACCCGGAGATTCGTCACAGCTCCAAATCAGCGGACACCCCAGCATGCACACTGGATTATCCCAGAACAAGAATCATTTCGAATAGTTCACAAAACAGCTGCCTCCGCCTGGGAAAAGGGCAAGAGCAAATTTCAAAGTCCAAACTCCATTGACTATTGAAGTATCTCTTCATAAAATAACTTTTAGAGTCGTCATACATCTAAATCGTGGGAACCCTGAAATAGATGCGCACCCCCAAATTCATGAGCATGCTCCAAAACCACCGATTCCCCAAAATCCGTGTGCACCCTCAAAACCGCCATCATTCCAAAATTTCTGCCAACAGTCACAGGAACACCCAAATACGTATGCACCCTGAAATCGGTGAGCACACCCATTTTCTGTGTGCCCCCACATCCGCCGCCACCCTCAAAACCGCATACACCGCAATATTCGCTGACAAACACCCATTTCTGAGCTAAATCCATGTGCTCCATCATATTCTCCAAATCAGCAGAATCCTCAAATCATTCTGCACCACCAAACCCGTCTTAGAAAGTTACAGGTCAACTTTACAAAACACTGACAGTCATAGTCATACATTATCGATCCCGGGGGAAATTGGTTTTCGTTACAGTTGCACCATAAACAATAAATAGTAATAAAACCATAAATAGTTAAATAGTAATATGTAAATTATGCCAGTAAATTATGAAATAAGTCCAGGACCAGCCTATTGGCTCAGGGTGTATGACCCTCCAAGGGAGGAGTTGTAATGTTTGATGGCCACAGGCAGGAATGACTTCCTATGACGCTCTGTGTTGCATCTCGGTGGAATGAGTCTCTGGCTGAATGTACTCCTGTGCCCAACCAGTCCATTATGTAGTGGATGGGAGACATTGACCGAGATGGCATGCAACTTGGACAGCATCCTCTTTTCAGCATCCTCTGGTTGCAGTGGAGTTGACTGAGTCTGTTCGAAAGGGGTCGGGGACTTTGCTGCCTGTTCAGTAGGTCATGCAGAGGATGTGACAGATTGTTCATAATCGATAACAGTTTGTTTAGTGACATCCACTCCACCACTCACTCGAAAGAATCCGGCTTGTGGCCAAGGATGGATCCAGCCTTTTTGATGAGATTATTTCGTCTTTTTGCATCACCAACACCGATGCTGCTCCCCCAACAGAAAACAGCAAAGAAGAGTGCACTGTCTACAACAGATTGGTAAAATACCTGCACCAACCTTCCTCACACATTCAAGGATCTCGACTTCCTTAGAAAATAGAGTCTGCTCGTCCCCTTCTTTTAAACAGTCTTTGTGTTGGTTTTCCAGTCGTGTCTTTTGCTGAGGTGAACCTCGAAGTAACTATACTCCTCCGCCACAGTAACCTCTTCCTCCAGAATGTATACAGGACTCGTCACAGTCCTCTTCCTCCAGAATGTATACAGGACACGTCACAGTCCTCTTCCTCCAGAATGTATACAGGACTCGTCACAGTCCTCTTCCTCCAGAATGTATACAGGACTCGTCACAGTCCTCTTCCTCCAGAATGTATACAGGACTCGTCACAGTCCTCTTCCTCCAGAATGTATACAGGACTCGTCACAGTCCTCTTCCTCCAGAATGTATACAGGACTCGTCACAGTCCTCCTCCTCCAGAATGTATACAGGACTCGTCACAGTCCTCCTCCTCCAGAATGTATACAGGAATCGTCACAGTCCTCTTCCTCCAGAATGTATACAGGACTCGTCACAGTCCTCTCCCTCCAGAATGTATACAGGACTCGTCACAGTCCTCTTCCTCCAGAATGTATATAGGACTCGTCACAGTTCTCTTCCTCCAGAATGTATACAGGACTCGTCACAGTCCTCTTCTTCCTAAGATCATCACCATTTCCTGGTTTTGGTCTCAGATTGTAATGGTGCTGCAAAATCCCAGAGAGCAGGATCACACAGGCCTTCAGTACCCTGGGGCTGATACCGGCAGGGTCAGCAGATGTAGTCTCTCCCCCTGTCTCCTACACTGACCTACAGTCACTGTCAGACGGGACAGCAGATGTAGTCTCTCCCCCTGTCTCCTATCCTGACCTACAGTTATTGTCAGACGGGTCAGCAGATGTAGTCTCTCCCCCTGTCTCCTACCCTGACCTGCAGTCACTGTCAGACGGGACAGCAGATGTAGTAGATGAGGTATTCCTCCTCTTACCAGTGTTGAGCCTTGCTATTACAGTCTGATACCAGAGATCACCATTCAGACTAAAATCATTTCAGCTGTCTTCCATCCATTGACATTTGCAGAATTTTGACCGTGCGGAAAAGGGAAAGGGTCTGTGTGGGAATATCAAACACAACAGCACGTCAGTTCTGCTATGTCTGTCACTTCACCAGGAATTGAATGCCTTCAGTCCCCGAATGTGGAGCAGGAGACGCTGGAGAAGACAGCACACAGTTGTGACAAGGAGAACCCGAACATGTGTACACGTCCGTTATCTGAGCAGATGAACGGCCAGTCAGTTGGCAGTGGTGGGATGTCAATCACGGGATCTCATTTTGGAACGGATGCACGAGGACTTTGTACCTGCAGATACACCAGCAAGTTCACCCTGGGGAGAAGCCGTTCACCTGCTCCCGGTGTGGGAAAGGATTCATACAAACATCCGATCAGCAGAAATACCGGAGCGGTCACTCGGGGGAGAGCCCATTCACCAGCGGCAAGTGTGGGAAGGGTTCAATCAGTTAATTCAGCAACTGAAGCTCCAGCCATTTCACGCAGAGGGAAGCAGCTGTACACCTGTTCGGAGCGTGGGAAGAGTTTCATTCAGGTAACCCACCTTGAGAGGCTCCAGCGAGTTCACAATAAGTAGAGGCCATACTTCTGTACTGAGTGAGGAAAGAGATTTAATCAGTCATCCCATCTGCTGAAACTCCAGCAACTTCACACCAGGGGGAGGAAGTTATTCTGTACGCTGCGCACATTCAAACATAACACCCCCAGTCCTGCAGTCATCCCCCTTATCGATGTTATCCCACTTTAACGCTGCAACTCATCCCGTTGACTGTAATTTTGCCCTGACATCAGCCTCTGCTCGCTAGTACTCTCACTGCACAATACCTCTGTTGCCAACCAACTACCTCATCCCCAGCACTCACACTCCTGTTCCCATCCCCCCTGACAAGTTATTTTAAACACAAGCTGTAACAAACCTGCCCACGAGCACACTGGACCCCGCCAGGTTCAGATACAACCCGTCCCTGTTGTACAGATCATTGCATCCCCAGGAGAGATCCCAATGACCCAGAGATCTGATGCAATGCCCCTGCACCAGTTCCTCAGCCACACATTCATCTGCCGAATCATCCTATTCTTACCCTATTTTAAAATGTTGCCTCACCTGGAAGGACTGTTTCTGAGCCAGAATGGAGCTGAGGGAGGAAGTAAATGGGAGCGTGTAGAACTTCCCTCGCTGGCAAGGATATGTTTCAGGACGGAGATCAGTGGGGGGAGCGGGGTAAGGTAAAGATAGGAAGGTAGGAAGCGGTTTAGACAAGATAACCATGCAAATCGGTCGGGTTATAAAAAATGTCAGCTGGTGTGAGTGTGTTTTGTGAGCCCTGCTACCTGCCACGCTCGGTGTCCTTCTCAGGTCAGCTGTCAGCTATTGCGCCAGTGTGGATGGTGGAGGCTTTACAGGGATGGTAAATGGTGTAGGGGTCAGGCGGGGTTACAAAATGACGATGGGTGTAGGGTAAGAAGGGTTTTCACAGATGGTGATGGCCGCAGGGATCGGAGGTGTTAACAGAAATGGGGAGTGATGTAAGGGTTTTCACAGATGGCGAGGGCCGCAAGGATCGGGGGTGTTAACAGAAATGGGGAGTGACGTAAGGGTTTTCACAGAGGGCGAGGTGCAAAGGAATGCTTCACCGCTGGGGAAATGTACTTCACTTGTACCAAAATGGCATTTCTTTCTGTAACAAAATGGAGCCTGTAGTGTATCAGAGTGCTTTGCTAATAATCTTCGTGCAACATGATGCTGATGGTACCTGAGCACTTGAGTGCAGAACCGCAGCTGTGTGACTGGAAGAATGCCAAACATTGTTTCAGCAGACAACAAAATGCACCCTGTCCTTCAACTTGTGTCCAAAGGGGTGATGGTATTGTCTCTTTTTGATAAAGCTATTACCAGATCTTGGGCAGTGCTAGTCTTCCCTTGCTGCAAGTAAACATTAGATTAGATTAGATTAGATTATGTGGACACTCAATCCTCGTTTATTGTCATTTATAAATGCATGCATTAAGAAATGATACAATGTTCCTCCAGTATGATATCACAGAAACACAGGACAGACCAAGACTAAACCGACAAAAAACACATAATTATAACATAGAGTTACGACAGTGCAAAGCAATAGCATAATTTGATAAAGAGCAGACAATGGGCACGGTGAAGAATAGACTCAAAGTCCCGATAGACCCAACATCTCACGCAGACGGTAGAAAGGAGAAACTCTCCCTGCCTTGAGCTTCCAGTGCTGCAAACTTGCCGATACAGCATCCTGGAAGCACCCGACCTCAGCCGACTATGAGTCCGTCCGAAAACATTCGAGCCTCCGACCAGCCCTCTGACACCGAGCACCGAGCGCTTCGACTCCGCCCTGGCCTCCGAGCAACAAGCAAAGCTGAGAAATCGGGGCTTTCCCCTCCGGAGATTTAGGATCACACAGTAGCAGAGGCAGCGAATCAGGCATTTCAGAAGTTTCACCAAATGTTCCTCCGTGCTCTCACGTCTGCCTCCATCAAATCAGAATTGTGCACGGCACCCTACTTGACAGATAACAGATATTCATCACCGGAGTGGCCGCTGCGCGCTGCGTCGCGCCGCCATCTTCTCCTCCTCCTCCTCTGTGTAAGGGGAGTTTGGACAAACTTGGGCTGTTTTCTCTGGAGTGGAGGAGGCTCAGGGTGACCTGATAGAACTCGACAAGATTACGAAAGATCTTGATAGAGCAGATAGCTGATATTTTTAATCTTCTGGGTCGCAATGTCAAATACCAGAGATCATGCATTTAGAGAGATGAGGGACCTGTGAAATTCGTTGCCACGGACGGCTCAGAGGCTAAGTCATCCTGTTTAGTTAAAACATACATTGACCGGTGCTTGATTAGTAAAGGTAGGAGAATGGGGTTGAGAAGACCATAAAAGACACTGGGACAGCTGCAGAGTAAGGAAACTTTAGAGGGAGATGCATCAAGTACAGACAGACGGGACAGACTCAGACAGGGGTTTTTGTCTGGCACGGAGCAGTGGGTCTGAACACTGGTTCATTTTCCACTCTCGGACCTTCAGAGATCATTTCTCATCAGTACATGTTTTATGAACAATACGTTTCAATGGTCAAGTTCAACGAAAATTTATTATCAAAGTACGTGAACCAAGCATTAAAAAGGGCCACTTTTCAGCATAATTGTATAAGGGCTAAGAGAGTTGTAAAAGAGCGCCAGAAGGCTTTGTGTGTCAATGCAAGGAGCATTCGTAATAAGGTGGATGAATTGAAAGTGCAGATTGTTATTAATGATTATGATATAGTTGGGATCACAGAGACATGGCTCCAGGGTGACCAGGGATGGGAGCTCAAAGTTCAGGGATATTCAATATTCAGGAGGGATAGACATGAAGGAAGGGGAGGTGGGGTGGCGTTGCTGGTTAAAGAAGAGATTAAAGCAATAGAAAGGAAGGACATAAGCCGGGAAGATGTGGAATCGATATGGGTAGAGCTGCGTAACACTAAGGGGCAGAAGACGCTGGTGGGAGTTGTGTACAGGCCACCTAACAGTAGTAGTGAGGTCGGAGATGGTATTAAACAGGAAATTAGAAATGTGTGCAATAAAGGAACAGCAGTTATAATGGGTGACTTCAATCTACATGTAGATTGGGTGAACCAAATTGGTAAAGGTGCTGAGGAAGAGGATTTCTTGGAATGTATGCGGGATGGTTTTTTGAACCAACATGTCGTGGAACCAGCTTGAGAGCAGGCTATTCTGGACTGGGTTTTGAGCAATGAGGAAGGGTTAATTAGCAATCTTGTCGTCAGAGGCCCCTTGTGTAAGAGTGACCATAATATGGTGGAATTCTTCATTAAGATGGAGAGTGACATAGTTAATTCAGAAACAAAGGTTCTGAACTTAAAGAGGGGTAACTTTGAAGGTATGAGATGTGAATTAGCTAAGATAGACTGGCAAATGACACTTAAAGGATTGACGGTGGATATGCAATGGCAAGCATTTAAAGGTTGCATGGATGAACTACAACAATTGTTCATCCCAGTTTGACAAAAGAATAAATCAAGGAAGGTAGTGCACCCGTGGCTGACTAGAGAAATTAGGGATAGTATCAGTTCCAAAGAAGGCGCATACAAATTAGCCAGAGAAAGTGGCTCAACTGAGGACTGGGAGAAATTCAGAGTTCAGCAGAGGAGGACAAAGGGCTTAATTAGGAAGGGCAAAAAAGATTGTGAGAGAAAACTGGCAGGAAACATAAAAACGGACTGTAAAAGCTTTTATAGATATGTAAAAAGGAAAAGACTGGTAAAGACAAATGTAGGTCCCCTGCAGACAGAAACAGGTGAATTTATTATGGGGAGCAAGGACATGGCAGACCAATTGAATAATTACTTTGGTTCTGTCTTCACTAAGGAGGACATAAATAATCATCCAGAAATAGTAGGGGACAGAGGGTCCAGTGAGATGGAGGAACTGAGCAAAATACATGTTAGTAGGGAAGTGGTTTAGGTAAATTGAAGGGATTGAAGGCAGGGAAATCCCCAGCGCCAGATGGTCTGCATCCCAGGGTGCTTAAGGAAGTCGCCCAAGAAATAGTGGATGCATTAGTGATAATTTTTCAAAACTCGTTAGATTCTGGACTAGTTCCTGAGGATTGGAGGGTGGCTAATGTGACTCCACTTTTTAAAAAAGGAGGGAGAGAGAAACCGGAGAATTATAGACCAGTTAGCCTAACGTCGGTGGTGGGGAAACTGCTGGAGTCAGTTATCAAGGATGTGGTAACAGCACATTTGGAAAGCGGTGAAATGATCGGACAAAGTCAGCATGGATTTGTGAAAGGAAAATCATGTCTGACGAATCTCATAGAATTTTTTGAGGATGTAACTAGTAGAGTGGATAGGGGAGAACCAGTGGATATGGTATATTTGGATTTTCAGAAGGCTTTTGAAAAGGTCCCACACAGGAGATTAGTGTGCAAACTTAAAGCACACGGTATTGGGGGTAAGGTATTGGTGTGGGTGGAGAGTTGGTTAGCAGACGGGAAGCAAAGAGTGGGAATAAACGGGACCTTTTCAGAATGGCAGGCGGTGACTCGTGGGGTACCGCAAGGCGCAGTGCTGGGACCCTAGTTGTTTACAATATATATTAATGACTTGGATGAGGGAATTAAATGCAGCATCTCCAAGTTTGCGGATGACACGAAGCTGGGTGGCAGTGTTAGCTGTGAGGAGGATGCTAAGAGGATGCAGGGTGACTTGGATAGGTTGGGTGAGTGGGCAAATTCATGGAAGATGCAATTTAATGTGGATAAATGTGAAGTTATCCACTTTGGTGGCAAAAATAGGAAAACAGATTATTATCTGAATGGTGGCCGGTTAGGAAAAGGGGAGGTGCAACGAGCCTGGGTGTCATTATACACCAATCATTGAAAGTGGGCATGCAGGTACAGCAGGCGGTGAAAAAGGCGAATGGTATGCTGGCATTTATAGCGAGAGGATTTGAGTACAGGAGCAGGGAGGTACTACTGCAGTTGTACAAGGCCTTGGTGAGACCACACCTGGAGTATTGTGTGCAGTTTTGGTCCCCTAATCTGAGGAAAGACATCCTTGCCATAGAGGGAGTACAAAGAAGGTTCACCAGATTGATTCCTGGGATGGCAGGACTTTCATATGAAGAAAGACTGGATGAACTGGGCTTGTACTCGTTGGAATTTAGAAGATTGAGGAGGGATCTGATTGAAACGTATAAGATCCTAAAGGGATTGGACAGGCTAGATGCAGGAAGATTGTTCCCGATGTTGGGGAAGTCCAGAACGAGGGGCCGCAGTTTGAGGATAAAGGGGAAGCCTTTTAGGACCGAGATTAGGAAAAACTTCTTCACACAGAGAGTGGTGAATCTGTGGAATTCTCTGCCACAGGAAGCAGTTGAGGCCAGTTCATTGGCTATATTTAAGAGGGAGTTAGATATGGCCCTTGTGGCTACGGGGGTCAGGGGGTATGGAGGGAAGGCTGGGGCGGGGTTCTGAGTTGGATGATCAGCCATGATCATAATAAATGGCGGTGCAGGCTCGAAGGGCCGAATGGCCTACTCCTGCACCTATTTTCTATGTTTCTATGTTTCTATGTTTCTATGTTTAAATGCTATCAAACAATTCATTTTCATGTTGGCAAGGCAACTCAAGGCAATCCCCCAGCCTAGGGTACGGAATGGGACCAATTCCAGGCGGGGAGGGGTGGGTGAGTCTGGAACTTTGTGAAGGAGCCCTAACACCATCCTCCTCATTCTCCTCATCTCTTCCTACTCCCCTCCCTCACACTCCACCGCATGTGTCTGTGTGTGTGAGAGAGACCTGTCTGCCCACTTCACCCTCCATCAACGATGTCCCCTCTCCCCCAACTCACTCACACTCCCGTGCACACAGCAATCCTTGCGGGCTCAAATGATCCAAAAATCTTATACCCTCCCTCCTGTACCAACTCCTCAACCACGTGTTCAACTGTATATTCTCCCTATTCCTGGCCCTCTCTCCTGTACCAACTCCTTAATCACGTGTTCAACGGTATATTCTCCCTATTCCTTGCCCTCCCTCCTGTACCAACTCCTTAACCAGGTGTTCAGCTGTGTATTCTCCATATTCCTGGCACGTGGCACAGATGGCAGTCCTGAGATCACAGCCCTGGACGAGCTGCCCTTTAACACAGCACCGCACTCCCTGAACTCCCTCTGCAGAACCTGGTTACTCTGCCAGCCCGTATCATTTCAGAGCCGAGCACACAGGAGGCAACACACCGTCTTGGAATCTCATTCTCACCCACAGAACATCCAGTCAGATCCTTGAGCTAATGAATCACCTCTGACCACAGCTCACCTCTTCTCCACCCTTCCCTTCTCAGTCTGAGAGCCAGATTAAGTGCCAGAGACCCTCCTGTTGTGACCTTCCTTTGCCAGGTCATCCCACCGTCCCCAATAGTATCTAAAGTGATATATGTGTTGTTCCAGGGGATAGACACAGGGGTACACTGCACTCTCTGTTTCCCCCTTCCCTCTTCCTGACTGTTACCCAGTTTCCTGTGCCGTGCACCTTGCTTGCAACTACCTCTCTATGTGTCCTACCTATCACCTCGTCAACCTCCTGAGTGATCTATAGTTCATCCGGTTCCAGCTCCAACTCTTTAATGTGGATTATTCGGAGCTGAAGCTGGATGCCCTTCTCACAGGTGTATTTATCAGGGACACAGGAGGATCCCCTGCCTTCCCACATCCTGCAAGAGGAGCTTTCCACTATCCTGCCTGGCATCTCGACTGTTCTAACTGAGTAAATGTAAGGAAGGGAACAAAAAATAAAATCTACCTCCGGCATAATTTCGCCTTCTCTGACTGAGTGCTCTCCGCACTGAAACCTCAAAGAGGTAAAGCCTCAAAGTCTCCGCTCTGACTCTGTCCACTTCAACAATGACCGCTCCACTTGCTCCTGCCTGACATTAATATATTCTTGATAATCCATCATGAATGCTGATTGGCAACTGGTGAAAGCTCAAAAATAACCTGCCCTGAAACCACTGCCTTTAATGCTCAATTGGCGAACCTGAGTGAATTCCGTCCTCTCAAGCTTCTGATCTCTCCGATTAACGATGGGTCAACGCCCGGCAGGGTGACACAAGGATGAATGACTGATTGAAACCCATCCCACATTCAGAGCAGGTGACCACCCTCACCACAGTGTGACCCGCCACTGTCTCTGCAGTGTGGATGAGTGTGTGAATGCCTTCCTACAGTCTGAGCAGGTCAACGTCCTCTCACTGCTGAAAACAGTCTGGTGTGTAGTCAGGCGAGATGAAAGTGTGAATTCATTCCCAGTTGGAACAGGTGAACGGCTTCTACCCAGTGTGAACTCGCTGATGTTCATTCATTTGAGATGACTGAGTGAATTCCTTCCCGCAGTCTGAGCAGTTGGTACAGTTTGTCCCCATTGTTTACTCGCTGAAGTTCATTCAATACTGGACTGAAAGTGTTATATTTGAATGCACGCAGCATAAGAAATAAAATGGATTATCTTGAAATTCAGCTGCAGATTGGCAAGTATGACGTTGTGGATATCTCTGAAACTTGGTTAAATGATGGCTGCCATTGGCAGCTGAATGTCCAAGGATATACGGCGTATCAGAAAGACAGGTTAGCAGGCAGAAGGGGTGCTGTGTTTCTGTGTATAAGCCCCACGTGGCTTTTGAGTTTGATTGACATGTGGTAGAGTTATGAGTGTGTCCTGGACCAGCTCACAAATGTTCTGACCGTGACTGAGTCACGGTAGAAATTGGAGGATTTAATGAGTATAGAAGTGTTTATTCATCATCACAAACTGATAGTTTATGAGGACACTCTTGATAGAGTCCCCACAAAAATCAAACTACATCAGGAGCTTATAGTCTTGAGGAGAATGGCAACAGTCGGTGATTCAATACTGTTTCAGACGTTACAATGACATATTTTACATTGGAAGTACATTTAATTGAGATGGCACATCAGAAGGTTCAGTCACCTTCGTTGGCGCAGACTAACTAAGACAAATGTCCTCAATATTAACTCATTAATTTAATCACAATCTGCCACCGCGGGAATTGCACCTGTCTGATGTAATCGGTTTAGTAAATATTTTAAATACCTTTATTTTTAAATCTGTTGAAATCTGTCCCTGTGGAGTCGATAAATGTTATTAAAAACCCCAGGCATGCAGCCTTAAGATTTCATTCCGAGAGATCACCTGTCACACAGGGGAACATATCACTGGATAGAGGGAATAGCTACAATGTTGGATAAGTACAAGAGTGTGGAGAAAATACTGTACGTTTGTATTGCCGTCATTGGAGTTCCTGGTGAGTGAGCAGAGCAATTCATGTTTGGTATTTCTGTGTGTTAACTGGTGTGAACCTATTGATCATCATTTGTCAGGCTTCCAACCTGATGAATATAGTGCGAATATCCGTCAGAGTTATCTATCCAGTCAACTTAATATTCTGATTTTTCATCTAAATTGACAAGCGGAACTACAGGTCAGACTCTTGTCAAACTCACAGGATCGACTCGAACGTTGTCATTGCCTTTAATGACACCTTGTTCGCATTTGCTCCGGATCTGGGCACAGACAGCTCTCCGGGGAGGGATGATTGGAAGGGATTTAATGGGACTTTTTCGAGATTTTGCCCTGTGCTTGGCAAAGACAGCTCTCCGGGAAGCGTTTACATTTTGAGGTTCACTGTTTCTATGTTTTGATCAGAGTGAATGCCTGGTCCTGTTTTTCACGTCCCCCTGTGGAGCCGCAGTCGGATACCATTGCCTCTTGGTCAATAATTAGGTCTGGTCGTCTGAAGCAGTCTCCAAGGATCTGCTGACGAGTGGTATCGAATTGAACTGCGTTATGGAATTAATCACTAACGGAGCCACTCAGTCTCCGGTTACTAAGTTGTTCCTGCTTTTTCTCTGAAACCTCTCATGAATTGGGGCAGCGCTTCGTCCTGAAGAAGGGTCTTGGCGCGAGTTTCTTCAATGTCATGGATGCTGCCTGACCTGCTGAGCTACTCTAGTATTTTCAGTGTGTTGCTCCGCTCTGTATCCCCCCTGGGCCCCATCAGATGCTGAGTTTCCAGAGACCTGGTCAGTCACGGTTAAATCAGTGAAACCGGCCCCATCACCGTCTGGGATCGGGATCGGCACCGATCGTTGTTCATGCAGCTCGTTTTTATCGCCGACGAATGCCCAGACATTTTCTGATTAACTGCATTTCATTGGCTTTGTATCTGTACTCGGCACAATGGTAATTCAATCTAATCTCGTCTAATCTAATCTCCACACTGAAGAAGGCAGACCAGAGACACTGTGGTCCGTGTCTGGTATTACATTAACAGCCGTTCACAGACTCGAGCACTCCCGATCTTTAGCGGAAAGCCGATCCAGTGTTGATTCCCGGAGATAATATTTAGTAATACACAGTGTTTTATTTATTTATTTTCCCTTCCTTCTTTCCTTCCTTCCTTCCTTCCCCTCTCTCTCTCTCTCTCTCTCTCTCTCTCTCTCTCTCTCTCTCTCTCTCTCTTTCTCTCCCCCCCCCCTTTCTCTCCTTCCTTCACTCCTTCTCCCGCTCTACAGTGAATTTAGTGGCGATTGTGATCCTGTCCCGGGGAAAGTGCGGCCTCTCTACCTGCACCACTCGCTACCTGGTGGCCATGGCAGCGGCGGATCTACTCACCATTGTCACCGAAGTCATTTTGTATCGAATCAATGAGTATTACTTCCCGTGGAATTTTCTGGACATCACTCCTGTGTGCAGAGTTATCGAAGTACTGACGTTCACAGCCACAGACTGTTCTGTCTGGTTCACCGTCACTTTCACCTTTGATCGGTTTGTCGCCATTTGCTGCCAGAAGTTGAAAACAATATATAGCAGTGGGAAAACTGCGGCTGTGGTTCTGACAACAACTGGCGTACTGTTCTGTCTGAAAAACGTTCCCCAATATTTCACACTGGAACCCTGGACGATCATCGACAATGTGCCGTGGTTCTGTAAGGTCATAGACAATTATTTCACTGACTCCACGTGGGTGGTTTACGACTGGCTCTTTGCAGTTTTAACTCCGTTCCTCCCTTTCGCTGGGATCCTGCTGCTGAACGCTCTGACAGTCAGGCACATTTTAGTGGCCAGTCGGGTCCGTAAGGGGCTGAAGGGTCAGAGCAAGGGGGAGAACCGCAGTGACCCGGAGATGGAGAGCAGGAGGAGGTCTGTGGTTTTACTCTTCACCCTCTCCGGCAGCTTCATCCTGCTTTGGATGACATACGTTGTAAATGTGATATATTATCAGGTCTCAGGAAAAGGATACGATTTCAATGATTCTGAACGGATCTTTCATTACGTCGCTTTTTTGCTGAGGAATTTCAGCTGTTGCACGAACACATTTATTTATGTGCTGACTCAGTCAAAATTCAGGGAGCAGGTGATCAGCGTGGTGAAATACCCGGTCACCTCTGTGTTTCAGTTCATTAATAAAGCAGCCTGCTGAGTACAAGCCAAAGGCGACCGCTCTGTCTCCTGTCCAATCTCCAGCTCTTCACGTTCATCCCCTGATTTTCCAGGTGTTATTCCTGGACAATTATCCCATCGACCGGCAGCTCCGGACATTAACATAGTGTGTGTGTTGGGGGAGGGGATGGCGGGGCAAAGCACCGTCCTGGAGGTACAGTATGTCATTGGTTGTGCCAGATGTCAGTCAAAGAACCACTCCGGAATGCTGCACACCCATTGGTCTGTAGCTATGCCCATCTATTCCCATTCCCGCCTGCCAACCTCACAGACCAACATTCCCAGAAATCGACGGAGGTCAACTATGAGGCTGGTTTTCTTATCCAATGTCAATCACACCAGTCTCCGCCTTCCCCCTGAAAGATTGTCTAGCGTGATGAAATAAACAGCAGATAAACAGCGGTTGACACTCGAGCTACTAACTGGTCTGGATTGTGGTGTAGAGAACTGTGAAATACGATGGTGTGATTGATAAGTTCGTGGCCTAAAGTAGAAGGACTCAATTTTAGAAAATAGAGCACATTTATTTTTTTCAACATAGTCCCCTCCTACAGTTACACACTTATTCCAGCGGTCGCGGAGCATACGGATCCTTTCTTTGTAGAAGTCGGCATCTTGGACCTCCAGAAGTGGTCCACAGCAGGGGTGATTGATAAGTTCGTGGCCTGGGGTAGACGGAGATGAGTTATTAATTTCAACTTTCGCCAATAACCACGCAAAGTACTTTACTCCAGCAAAAATGATAGAGTTTAGGTCATGAAACACAGTGCTCTGAATTGAATTACAGTCACTCGTATAAATTAAATAAAGTTTTTAAATTAAATCTGTCAACCCCCAAAGATGGTTATGATTTGATTTCTTTCAGCTTGCTATGCGTCACCTTGAAGCAGTATGTGTTGAGTTGTTTCACAATGACAAAAGCTACACGACACAGAATGAGGTTTTCCAACACAACGTAAGAAATAATTAAGGACAGTATGACCAATTCTACGTCGTGTCGATCTTATTCCTTCCCCACTTGTTCTTACCTCCTTTCTCCCTTATGCTCAACAGTTTTGTGTATTCTGTAAAGGTCTCTCCCCTTGTGCCCATATCCCACCAGTCTTGACAGAAATGCAGAATTGTTAACCCTACACAGCTCTTAGCTTCTGATTTGCTGAGTGGAAGGTCTTTATCCACAGCTGAACTTTTAACAGCATTTGTAACTAAAGTTTCAATCTATTCATTCCCGTCAGCACCTCCGTATACAGGGACCCACAAGACGGGGTCATATAGTCCAATACTGTGAACATGAAAACCATAAGACTAACTTAATGGCAACAAATACTACTATATATATTGATAAATGGTTGTTAATTTGTTACTTTATCGTTACCTGTAATTCAGCCTCAAACACAGCTACTCAAACATTCCCAGTTAAATTATCTTTCGATTCTTCTGCAACAGTGTTTAACATATCATAATAATATTCCTTAATATACTGATGAACCGACAGACTCTCAGGCATAAAATAATCCTTAGACTTTACTAAACTGTGTGACCTAAAATCAAGTAGCCAGAGGCAGAACCAGGTGGGGTTTCATAGAAGATGACAGTGCATAATCCAACAATCTCATCTTCTCAGCCTGATAAGATCCCTGCCACCTAAACCTGAAAACACCGTTCGTGTGATGTTACCAACAGTCCTGTAACACAACTTCAACAAAATCATTTCTTTGCCCCCTCAAGTTAATCCAGTATGTTAACACGGTGGTCCCCAACCACCGGGCCGCAAAGCATGTGCTACCTGGCCGCGATGAAATGATATGATTTGGCGATATGAAACGATATGAGTCAACTGCACCTTTCCTCATTCCCTGTCACGCACTGTTGAACTTGAACAGTAGGGTGGCCAACTGTCCCGTATTAGCCGGGATATCTCGTATGTTGTGCCAAATTGGTTTGTCCCACACGGGACCGCCCTTGTCCCGTATTTCCCCCGCTAAGGTAGAGCGTTCCTATGAAACCTTCTTAAAGCCAAAATGGCGCAAAGCGAAGAAGCAATTACCATTAATTTATATGGGAAATTTTTTTCAGCGTTCTCAGACCCAAAAAATCACCGACTAAAACATACCAAATAACACACAAAACCTAAAATAACACTAACATATTGTAAAAGGAGGAATGATATGATAAATAAACAGCCTATATAAAGTAGAAATAATGTATGTAGAGTGTAGTTTCACTTAATAGAATCGGGAAGATGAAGCCAAAACCGATTTGCAGAAAAAAATATGGGCACGTACACAAATACGCACGTCATGTATGCGCACGTCATGCATGCGCACACAGGTGCACGCGCAAGGCTTTATGGACGTGGTAGTCTTTGTTGGAGTAAACACAAGTGTCCCGTATTTGACTGCTGCTTTTGTCCCTTATTTGGGAGTGCGAAAGTTGGCAACCCGACTTAAACACCACCCCCACCCACCCCCCCCACAACCCCCGTCGGCCGGTCCGCAGGAATATTGTCAATATTAAACCCGTACGCGGTGCAAAACCGGTTGGAGACCCTGTGTTAAAATCAACAACAATCTCCGTAATTGTAAGGGTAGTTGTCCCATTTCAACAGGTAAAGTCGAAACACGGGACGACCTCACTGCATCACAACACAATCTGAAAGGTTATGCTTGTATCACATCCAAACATTCTAATGTTGAAGATGAAGCTGATCCGTAAACCACACAGCTATAATCAAGCAGCTCACACACAAAATGCTGGTGAACGCTGCAGGCCAGGCAGCATCTATCGGAAGAGATACAGTCGACGTTTCAGACCGAAACCCTTCGTCAGGACTAACTGAAAGAAGAGATAGTAAGAGATATGAAAGTGGGAGAGGGAGGGGGAGATCCGAAATGACAGGAGAAGACAGGATGGGAAGGGATGGAGCCAAGAGCTGGAAAATTGATTGGCAAAAGGGATACGAGGCTGGAGAAGGGAGAGGAGCATGGGACGGGAGGCCCAAGGAGAAGGAAAGGGGGAGGGGAGCCCAGAGAATGGGCAATGAGTTATAGTGAGAGGGACAGAGGGAGAAAGAGAGAGAAGGAGAAAAAAAAGACAAAAAGGAAAAAAAATCATACAATAATAAATAAGTCAATAAATAATTAAATAAATAAGTGATGTGGTATATAGGGGAGGTGGGGCATTGACGGAAGTTAGAGAAGTCAACGTTCATGCCATCAGGTTGGAGGCTACCCAGACAGAATATAAGTTGCTGTTCCTCCAACCTGAGTGTGGCTTCATCTTGACAGTAGAGGAGTCCGTGGATAGACACATCAGAATGGGAATGGGATGTGGAATTAAAAAGTGTGGCCACAGAGAGATCCTGCTCTCTCTCTGGCGGACAGAGCGTAGGTGTTCCGCGAAACTGTCTCCCAGCTTGAGTCGGGTCTCGCCAATATATAGAAAGCCGCATCGGGAGCACCAGACGCAGTATATCACCCCAGCCGACTCACAGGTGAAGTGTCGCCTCACCTGGAAGAACTGTCTGGGGCCCTGAATGGTGGTGAGGGAGGGAGTGTAAGGGCATGTGTCGCACTTGTTCAGCTTACAAAGATAAGTGCCGGGAAGAAGATCGTGGGAAGGTATAAGGGGGGACGAATGGACAAGGGATTCGCGTAGGGAGCAATCCCTGCGGAAAGCAGAAAGGGGGGCAGGTGGAGGGGAAGTTCTGCTTAGTGGTCGGATCCAGTTGCAGGTGGCGGAAGTTACGGAGAATTATATGTTTGACCCGGAAGCTAGTGGTGTGTTAGGTGAGGACAAGGGGAACCCTATTACTAGTGGTGTGGCGGGAGGATGGAGTGAGAGCAGATGTGCGGAAATGAGAGAGATGCGTTTGAGAGCAGAGTTGATGGTGGAGGAAGGGAAGCCCCATTCTTTAAAAAAGGAGGACATCTCCCTCGTCCTGGAATGAAAAGCCTCAGCCTGAGTGCATAGACGGAAGAATTGCGAGAAGGGGATGGCATTTTTGCAAGAGTCCGGGTGGGGAGAGGAATAGTCCAGGTAGCTGTGACAGTGCGTAGCCTGAAAGTAGACATCAGTAGATAAGCTGTCTCCAGAGATAGAGAGAGTAAGATCATGAAAGGGGAGGGAGGTGTCGGAAATGGACCAGGTAAACTTGAGGGCAGGGTGAAGGTTGGAGGCAAAGTTAATGAAGTCAACGATCTCAGCATGCATGCAGGAAGCAGCGCCAATGCTGTCGTCGATGTAGCGAAGGAAAAGTGGGGGACACATACCAGTATAGGCTTGGAACATGGATTGTTTCACAAAGCCAACAAAAAGACAAACATAGCTGGGACCCATACGGGTGCCCATGGCCACACCTTTAGTTTGGAGGAAGTGGGAGGAGCCAAAGTTGAAATTATTAAGAGTAGGGACTAATTCCGGTTGACGGAGGGGAGTGGTTGCAGAGGGGAACTGTTTAGGTCTAGAATGCAGAAAGGAGCTGAGAGCTTTGAGACCTTCCTGGTGAGGGATGGGAGTATACAGGGACTGGACATCCATGGTGAAAATAAAGCGGTGGGAGCCAGAGAACTTAAAATGATTGAAAATATTTAGAGCGTGAGAAGTGTCACGAATATAGGTGGTAAGGGATTGAACAAGGGGGTATAAAACCGTGTCGAGGTATGCAGAAATTAGTTCGGTGGGGCAGGAGCAAGCTGAGACAATAGGTCGGCCAGGACAGGCTGGTTTGTGGATCTTGGGTAGGAGGTAGAAACGGGAAGTGTGAGGTGTGGGAACTATAAGGTTGGTAGCAGTGGATGGGAGATCCTCTGAGCTGATAAAGTCGGTGATGGTGTGGGAGACAATGGCCTGGTGATCCTTAGTGGGGTCATGATCGAGGGGTAAATAATTGGAGGTATCCGCGAGTTGTCGCTGTGCCTCGGCAAGATAGAGGTCAGTCTGCCAGACTACAACAGTACCCCGCTGATCGGTGGGTTTTATAGTAAGGTTAGGATTAGTGCGGAGGGAGCGGTGAGCAGTGCGTTCGGAAGGAGTGAGGTTGGTATGCGAACAAGGTGTGGTGAAGTCGAGACGGTTGATGTCTCGTCGGTAGTTAGCAGTAAGGTGATCCAAGCAGGCAGAAGACCAGAGCAGAGTAATTAATGTTCCGTATTTCAGTGCGTTAACCGGTGTGAACCTGTCTGTGTTCATTTTACAAGCTTCCAACTTGATGATCATTGCACAGATACCCGTTAGTGATGTTGATCGTGTTAATTCAGCATTCCGATTTTTCATATTTAATGACCTGAACTAAATCCCTGCCTCTCCTCTCACTCGTGGGATTGACTGGAACGTTGTTCTTGCCTTTAATGACACTTTCTCCAGATTTGTCCCGGTGCCGGGGACAGGCAGATCTCCGGGAAGGTTTGACTGGGATGAGTTTACATGGTAAAGTTTACTGTTTCTGAAAGAGTCCCTGTGTCTGTGTTTCACGTCTCCCCATAGAGCCTGTCACGGCCAGATCCCACCAACTGTTGGTCAATAATTGGGTCTGATCATTTGAACGAGTGTCTGCTGCCGTGTATTAAAGAATTGAACTCAGCTGCGGAATTAATTCACTGACGGAACCCCTCAGCCTCAGGTTGGTAAGCTTATCATGCTTTCCCTCTGAACCGTCGTAAATCGGGCACCTGTTCGTTCTGAAGACGGGTCCCTGCACGAACCGAGAGCTTCTTCAATTCTATGAGTGCTGCCGGACCTGCTGTGTTCCTCCAGTACTTTGTGTGTGCTACTCTCCTCTGTATATCTTCTCGGCCCCATATAACACTGAGGTTCCAATGTCCCAGCCAGTCACGGTTAAATCAGTGAAACCCCATCAGCGACTGGAATCAAGATCAGCACCCATTGTTGTTGTTCATGCAGATCGCTTTTTATCGCTGACGATTCTCCACACATTGTCTTATCTCCACACTGCAGAAGGCAGGTCAGAGACAGTGTGCCTCCTGTCTGATGTCAGTGACTGCAGCACTCCCGATCTTTAGTTGAAACTGGACCCGTTGTGTATTCTCGGATAATGTGTCCAGTGATGCCGACGCATCACTGGACACATTATCATCTTCTTCTTCTTCTTCTTCTTCTTCTTCTTCTTCTTTTCTCTCTCTCTGTCTCTCTGTCTGTCTCTCTCTCTCTCTCTCTCTCTCTCTCTCTCTCTCTCTCTCTCTCTCTCTCTCTTTCTCTCTCTCTCTCTCTCTCTCCCTCTCCAGTGAATTTAGAGACGACCGTGATCCTGTCCCGGGGAAAGTGCGGCCTCTCTACCTGCACCACTCGCTACCTGGTGGCCATGGCAGCGGCCGATCTGCTGACCATTGTCTCGGGGTAATTTTGTATCGACTCAATGTGTATTACTTCCAGTGGAGTTTTCTCAGCATTACCCCTATGTGCAGTGTTATCGATGTACTGACGTTCACAGCCACAGACTGTTCTGTCTGGTTCACCGTCGCTTTCACCTTTGATCGGTTTGTCGCCATTTGTTGTCCGAAGTTGAAAACAAAATACTGGAACCCGGGCGATCATCGACAATGTACGGTGGTTCTGTAAACTAATGGACAATTATTTCACTGATCCTTCCTATAGTGGGTGGGTTATGATTGGCTCGATACGGTTTTAACTCCGTTCCCCCCTTTCGCTGGGATACTGCTCTTCAACGCTCTGACAGTCAGACACATTTTAGTGGCCAGTCGGGTCCGTAAGGGGCTGAAGGGTCAGAGCAAGGGGGAGAACCGCAGTGACCCGGAGATGGAGAGCAGGAGGAGGTCTGTGGTTTTACTCTTCACCCTCTCCGGCAGCTTCATTCTCCTGTGGATGACACACATTGTAAATGTTATATATTATCAGGCCTCAGGAAAAGGATTCGAAATCAATGATTCGGAATGGATCTTTCGCTACTTCGGATATTCCTTGAGGGATTTCAGCTGCTGCTCGAACACATTTATTTACCGGGTGACTCAGTCGAAATTCAGAGAGCAGGTGATGAGCGCGGTGAAATATCCGGTCACCTTGGTGTTTCAGTTCATTAGTAAAACCGCGACCTGAGCACAAGCCAGAGGCGGCCGCAGTGTCTCCAGTCCGGGATCCAGCTGCTCACATTCATTGCCTGAGCTCCCTGGTGTTATTCCCAGGCAGATTGTCCCATTGACCGGCAGCTCCCGGACATTAAGATAATGTGTGAGTGGAGGGGCAAAGCACCGTACTGGAGACTCGGTACCTCATTGGCCCTGCCGGATGTCAGTCAAAGAACTACTCTTGAATGTCGCACACACATTCGTCTTTAGATATTTCCATCAATTACAATTCCATCACACCGACCACACATTCCGACGTTTCCAGAACGTGGGGATGGGGGTAGTGGTGGGGAGGGTGGCCTGTAGGTGGGGCTGGGCTCTATTCTGATGCTGATTTGCTAATCCAATGTCAATCACACCAGTCTCTGTCTTCCTCTGAAACGACTTGCTAACGTGAAGCGATCGAGCGGGGTTCGGATGAACGGCGTTTACACGCCAATTAAAGGCGCATTCCCGCCATCAACTGGACTGGAGTGTGGTGTGGAGAATTGGAAAGTAAAACCATCAAATAAAAACTAACTAATTTCTAATAAAAACTGACTTCACACCAAACACTGTAGATTGTACGTAATGGAACACGACACTGTGAATTCAATTAAACTCACTTCCGCAACTGAAGGAAGTGTTTAACTGAAAGCTGTCGATCCCCAAAGATTGTAATGAAGTCTGCAGTTAATTTCTTTCCACCTGATATGGTTCACCTTGAAATAGTGTGTGTTCAACTGTTTCACAATGACAAAACCTATCGGACCCAGAATGATGTCTTCCAACACGATATAATGAATAATTAAGCAGAGTATTACCAATTTTAAGTCGTGCCAATATAATTCCTTCCCTTCTTGTTTTATCTCCTTCTCCCTTAGCCACAATGTTTTTATGTGTCCTGTAAAGGAATCTGCCCTTGTGCCCATTATCCCACCAATCTTGCCATAGAAGCCGAATTGTTAACTCTAAAGCCCCCTTAGCTTCTGATCTGTTAACTGGGTGACCTTTATCCATAGTGAACATTTTAACAGCTTTTTCACAACCCGCTCATTCCCCTTAACAGCTCTGTGCGCAGGTACCCAACAGAAGAATGCGTATAAACTTCGAATATGAAACAATGTTTGCAGAGCTTCCAACAGTAAATCTGATCGATTGCTGGAACAAGCTGCTTTAAGACTCATCGAAACCGAAAAGCAATCTGAACAAATTACAACTTACACGGACAACTGAGGCACGAAATAATCACACAGACATTCCCAGTTAAAATGTCTTTTGATTCTTCTTCAACAAATGGTGAACATATCATGATAAATTACTTAATATTCTAATGAACCAACAAACTCTCAGGCATAACAGAATCCTTAGACCTCATTAAAATGTGAAACCTAAAATCAACTAGTGATAGGCAGAACAATATGAGGTTTCAGAGTATGTGACAGTGGGGACACGGGTTAATCCAACAATCCCATCTTCAATACAATATAAGATCCCAGCCACATAAACCTAAAAACATTATTGATGCGATGTTCCCAACAATCTTCTAACAGGATGATATTTCTTTGGCCCCTCAAATTAATCCAACATGTTAACACCAACTGCAACCTCCGCATTGGTAAGGATATTTGTCCCGTTTCAACCAGTAAAGTCGAAAAAGGGAACTACCTTGTTTCACCACAACACAATCATAAATTCTACATTTTGCTTCACATCCAAACATTTTAAATGTTGAAGATCAAGCTGATTCATAAGCCAGACAGCCATAATCAAGAAAACATCTAATTAATCAAAGAGTTTCGTATAGCACACCGAGAATACTCACATAGACACCTGAGAATATTTAATGATCCTTTACATGTATCAATTTTTTTACTGATATGGTGCTTCCATGCAGTTTATAATCCATCCACATGCCTGGTAATATTACCACTGACAGATCGTCAAGCACTTGAACTTCAAGATAGTTTTTGCAGCAATATATAGAGGTACCAACTAGAGAAGGGGCAATGTTGGATCTCCTGTTAGGGATTGAGATAGGTCAGGTGACAAAGGTATGTTTTGAGGAGCGCTTCGCGTCCAGTGACCACAATGTCATTAGTTTCAATATAATTATGGAGAAGGATAGGACTGGACCCAGAGTTGAGATTTTTGATTGGAAAAAGGTTAACTTCGAGGAGATGCAGAAGGATTTAGTAGGAGGTGATTGGGACAATTTGTTTTATGGGAAGGATGTAACAGAGAAATGGAGGTCGTTTAAAGGTGAAAATTTGAGAGTACAGAATCTTTATGTTCCTGTTAGGTTGAAAGGAAAGATTAAAAGTTTCAGAGAGCCATGGTTTTCGAGGGATATTGGAAACTTGTTTCGGAAAAACTGAGAGATCTACAATAAATATAGGCAGCTTGGAGTAAATGAGGAGGTCGAGGAATATAAAGAATGTAAAAAGAATCTTAAGAAAGAAATTAGAAAAGCTAAAAAGAAGATATGAGGTTGCTTTGGCAAGTAAGGTGAAACTGAATCCAAAGGGTTTCTACAATTAGGTTAACAGCAAAAGGATAGTGAGGGATAAAATTGGTCCCTTAGAGAAATAAAGTGGACGGTTATGTGCGGAGCCAAAAGAGATGGGTGAGATTTTGAACAATTTCTTTTCTTCGATACTCACTATGGAGAAGGATATTGAATTGTGTAAGGTTAGGGAAACAAGTAGGAAAGTTATGGAAACTATGATGATTAAAGAAGAGGAAGTACTGGCGCTTTTAAGAAATACAAAAGTGGATAGGTCTCCGGGTCCTAACAAGATATTCCCTCGGACCTTGAGTGAAGTTACTGTGGAAATAGCAGGGGTTCTGACAGAAATATTTAAAATGTCATTACAAACGGGGATGGTGCCGGAGGATTGGCATATTGCTCATGTTGCTCCATTGTTTACATAAGAAACGTACATAGAAAATAGGTGCAGGAGTAGGCCATTCGGCCCTTCGAGCCTGCACCGCCATTTATTATGATCATGGCTGATCATCCAACTCAGAACCCCGCCCCAGCCTTCCCTCCATACCGCCTGACCCCCGTAGCCACAAGGGCCATATCTAACTCCCTCTTAAATATAGCCAATGAACTGGCCTCAACTGTTTCCTGTGGCAGAGAGTTCCACAGATTCACCACTCTCTGTGTGAAGAAGTTTTTCCTAATCTCGGTCCTAAAAGGCTTCCCCTCTATCCTCAAACTGTGGCCCCTCGTTCTGGACTTCCCCAACATCGGGAACAATCTTCCTGCATCTAGCCTGTCCAAACCCTTTAGGATCTTATACGTTTCAATCAGATCCCCCCTCAATCTTCTAAATTCCAACGAGTACAAGCCCAGTTCATCCAGTCTTTCTTCATATGAAAGTCCTGCCATCCCAGGAATCAATCTGGTGAACCTTCTTTGTACTCCCTCTATGGCAAGGATGTCTTTCCTCAGATTAGGGGACCAAAACTGCACACAATATTCCAGGTGTGGTCTCACCAAGGCCTTGTACAACTGCAGTAGTACCTCCCTGCTCCTGTACTCGAATCCTCTCGCTATAAATGCCAGCATACCATTCGCCTTTTTCACCGCCTGCTGTACCTGCATGCCCACTTTCAATGACTGGTGTATAATGACACCCAGGTCTCGTTGCACCTCTCCTTTTCCTAATCGGCCACCATTCAGATAATAATCTGTTTTCCTAGTTTTGCCACCAAAGTGGATAACTTCACATTTATCCACATTAAATTGCATCTGCCATGAATTTGTCCACTCATCCAACCTATCCAAGGGTTCTAAGAGTAAATCTAGAAATAGTCCTGACGAAGGGTTTCGGCCTGAAACGTCGACTGCACCTCTTCCTAGAGATGCTGCCTGGCCTGCTGCGTTCACCAGCAACTTTTATGTGTGTTGCTTGAATTTCCAGCATCTGCAGAGTTCCTGTTGTTTGAATTATCGGCCTGTGAGTTTGACGTCAGTGGTGGGTAAATTGATGGAAAGTATTCTTAGAGATGGTATGTATAATTATCTGGATGGACAGGGTCTGATAAGGAACAGTCAACACGAATTTGTGCGTGGAAGGTAATGCTTGACAAATCTTATTGTATTTTTTGAAGACGTTACTAGGAAAGTGACGAGAGTAAAGCGGTGGTTTTTGTCTTTATGGACTCTAGTAAGGCCTTTGACAAGATTCCAGACGGAAGATTAATTAGGAAGGTTCAATCGTTAGGTATTAATATTGAAGTAGTAAAATGGATTCAGCAGTGGCTGGATGGGCGACGCCAGAGAGTGCTGGTGGATAACTGTTTGTCAGATCGGAGGCCGGTGACTAGTGGTGTGCCTCAGCGATCTGTACTGGGTCCAATGTTATTTGTCATATACATTAATGATCTGGATCATGGGGTGGTAAATTGGATGAGTAAGTAAGCAGTAAGTATACTAAGATAGGTGGAGTTGTGGATAATGAAGTAGGTTTTCAAAGCTTGCAAAGAGATTTAGGCCAGTTAGAAGAGTGGGCTGAAAGATAGCAGATGGAGTTTAATGCTGATAAATTTGAGGTGCTACATTTTGGTAGGACCAATCAAAATACGACATACACGGTAAATGGTAGGGCATGAAAGAATGCAGTAGAACAGAAGGATCTAGGAATAATGCTGCATAGTTCCCTGAAGGTGCAATCTCACGTGGATAGAGTGGTGAAGAAAGCTGTTCGTATGCTGGTCTTTATAAATCAGAGAGTTGACTATAGGAGTTGGGATATAATGTTGAAATTGTACAAGGCATTGGTGAGGCCAAATTTGGAGTACTGTGTACAGTTTTGGTCACCGAATTATAGGAAAGATGTCAACAAAATAGAGAGAGTACAGAGAAGGTTTACTAAATTGTTACCTGTTTTTCATCACCTAAGTTACAGAGAAAGGTTGAACAAGTTGGGTCTTTATTCTTTGGAACGCAGAAGGCTGAGGGGGGACTTGATAGAGGTACTTAAAATTATGAGGGGGATAGATAGAGTTGACGTGGATAGGCTTTTTCCATTGAGAATGGGGGAGATTCAAACAGGAGGACATGAGTTGAGAGTTAAAGGGCAAAAGTTTAGGAGTAACATGAGGGGGAACTTCTTTACTCGGAGCTGTGTGGAACGAGCTTCCAGCAGACGTGGTTGAGGCAGGTTCGTTGTTGTCGTTTAAAGTTAAATTGGACAGCTATATGGACAGGAAAGGAATGGAAGATTATGGGCTGAGTCCAGGTCGGTAGGACTAGGTGAGAAAAGAGTTCGGCACGGACTAGAACGGCCGAGATGGCCTGTTTCCGTGCTGTAATTGTTATATGATTATATAACATTTAAAAGCCTCGCTCTGGGGAAGCTCCAATCAATATTGGAAAATGAAAATTGCACATTACGGCGACCCTGTTATTACTGCACCTTTCCAGAATCTGTCTTCCTATCTGCTCCTCGATGTCCCTGTTACTATTGGGTGGTCTATAAAAACACCCAGAGTTATTGACTCCTTCCGGTTTCTAACTTTCACCCACAGAGACTCAGTAGCATTCCTTCCTTTTCTGCAGCCGTGATACTATCTCCGATCAGCAGGGACACGCCCCCACATCTTTTATCTCCGTCCTTGTCCTTTCCAAAGCCTTGCACTCCAAGTAGCCATTCCTGCCCCCAAGCCATCCAGGTCTCTGTAATGGCGGCCACGTCACAGCTCCAAGTACTGATCCACGCTCTAAGTCTACCCGCTTTGCTCATGATGCTTCTTGCATTGAAGTAGACACATTTCAGTCTCAGTGCATTCCTTTTCCATCATCTGCCTATCCTCCATCTCACAGCCACCCCCATGTACACGTACAGTTATCCCAGAGGAAAAAAGAATCATTTCAAACAGTTCACAAAATAGCTGATTCCACCTTATGGAAATAGTCGGAACAACGTTCAGTTTAAATGTATTTATAGATTTCTTAATAAAGGATCTGTAAAAAAAACAATGTTGAGATTATTTACTCCTCCAAATGCACCGACAGACGGCATATATTATTAATGGCTCTATAAATGAACAACTTTGAGATTCGTCACAACCCAAATGCACGGGCACCCTCAAATCTTCGCGCACCTATATGCGCCGACACGCACTAAAATCTACATACAACTCCAAATCTGTACGCACACCCATATCTGTGTGGGCTCTTAAATCAACACGCACCCCGACTATCCGTGTGCACACAGTCACGCAAACTCCTAAATCAGTACACAACACTAAATACCTACACACCGCTAAATCCACTGACACCCCCACAGGACCATTAGATTATCCCAGAGCAGGACTCATTTCCCACCGTTCGACGAGTAGCTTGGTCACATTTAAATAACAAGGAGAACAGATATCAACGTTCAAGCTGCATTTATTCTTCTATTTCCATAAATCGGACAATTGAGATTTGTTAACCAACCACCCGCACCCCACAACCACCGACAGACCCAAATCCGGTTGCACCCAGAAATATGCGCACAGATCCAAAACAGCACGCGCTCCTCAATACCTGTACAACCCCAAATCAGTGTGCGCCCCAAAATCTGCGCTCACCCTAAAACCGACTGACAACCCCACATGCTTATCAGATTATCCTTGAGCAAAAATAATTTCAAACACTCCACAACCCCACTTGGAGTACTGTGCTCAGTTCTGGTCGCCTCACTACAGGAAGCATATGGAAGCCATGGAAAGGGTGCAGAGGAGATTTACAAGGATGTTGCCTGGATTGGGGGGCATGCCTTATGAAAACAGGTTGAGTGAACTTGGCCTTTTCTCTTTGGAGCAGGGGAGGATGAGAGGTGAACTGATAGAGGTCTATAAGATGATGAGAGGCATTGAACGTGTGGGTCGTCAGAGGCTTTTCCCAGGGCCAAAGTAGTTGCCACAAGAGGACACGGGTTTAAGGTGCTGGGGAGGAGCTACAGAGGCGATGTCAGAGGTAAGTTTTTTACAAAACAGAGTGGTGAGTGCGTGGAATGGGCTGCCGGCAACGGTGGTGGAGGCGGATACGATAGGGTCTTTTAAGCGACTTTTGGATAGGTACATGTAGCTTAGAAAAATAGAGGGCTATGGGTAAGCCTAGTACTTACTAAGGTAGCGACATGCTAGGCACAAATTTGTGGGCCGGAAGGCCTGTCTGTGATGTAGGTTTTCCATGTTTCTATGTTTCTAATTTTTGAAAATTGCAGCCTCCAGCTAATGAAAATCAGTAAGAAGAAAGTACGAAACTTAAAGTGCATTTATTCATAAAGTGTCGATGAAAGAAACAATCTTGAGATTTGTAACAACCCCAGATCCACCGAACCCCCAAAGTACGTGTGCAACCCCACGTGCCCGTGTAACAGCATATTTGAGGACACTTCCGGAATCTGCGCCCATCCCCAAATCCCTGTACATCTGCAATCGAGCTGCAAATCCAATATTCACAATTCGTTATCCAAGAGATAAAAAAAATATTTCAAACAGTTCAAAAACACCTTAAGGAAATTGTAAGGACAAAGTGCATTTTAATGTACATTTGAAGATTCATTCATAAACTATCTACAAATGAAACAATTCGTCACCCTTCCAAATGCACCGATGCCATGGAAATCTGTGTGCAGCCACATGGTCGAAGACACGCCCCTAAATCTACGCACATCCTCAATAAGAGTGCACGCAAAATCATAGTGCACCCCAAACCCGCTGACAAACCCACATTCGATTATCTCAGAGAAAGAATCCTTTGCAGCAGTTCTCATAATGGTTGTCTCGTCATGACAAACATTGCAAACATACAAAACAGATCTGTGTGTCGTCTCAAATCCGTTTGCACCGCCATGTTCGACAACACTCTCATAAATCTGGGTACACCAAATCCGTGTGAACCCGATATTCAGGAACATACCCCTAAATTTGAGCCAATCCCAAAAGGAGTGCGCGCCCCAATCCCGCTACCCCGTCGCACATGAACATTAGATGGTCCCTGAGCAAGAATTATTTCAAACAGTTCATAAAATGGCTATCTCAGCATTAAAAATCCGCAAGTAGACCAAAATTGGTGTGCAAGTCTTGATACTTCGAGACACGCAAACCTGCGTGTAACTCCAAATCCGTATGCACCCTATATTCGACAACCCACCTCTAACTCCCTGCGCATCCCCAAATGTGCACTCCCAAATATACGCACATGGTCAAATAACAGCACATCCCAATCCCGCTGTCAACCCCACGTGCACATTGGATTATCCCAGTGGAATAAAAGAATCAAAGAGTGCACAAACCGAGCCATTAAAAAACACGCGCTGAGGTCAAAGTTCAGATTAAATGTATTATTAACGTATCTATAAATGAAGCACATCTGAGATTCGTCACAGCTCAAAATCTGTAGCCACCCCGTTGTTGCACTGTGAATGCCTGCAAAACACAAATCTCAGTTTAGTAGAAGGTGACATGTTCGGACTTTAATAGTAAAGTTAATTCCATATTTGAGCAGACACAGCAACACAGAGACACAAATGAGCATGGGTCTCACACAGTCCCAGACTCAGTTGTCATACTAAAACACACACCGTCACTCACATACTCACAAACACCATTGGCAGAAGCATAAACACCTGCACAGTAACACACACACACACACACACACACACACACACACACACACACACACACACAGACACACACACACACACACACACACACACACACACATTCAATGGCATAAACACATAGACAGACAATAACGGATATGCACACTTTGATATCTGAACATTTTTTCTCCTCCTCTTCAGCTCTCCGTTGAGTTCCATGGCTCTACGGTGTGTTATTATCAACACATACTCACCCCCACCCCACCCAGCTTAGACTGTTGAGATTGCAAGGCATGGAGAGGATTCGGGGTGGGTCCTGGTGAGGTTACACGCTGTTATTATTAATACATTCTCAAACACCAGCTTAGAGGGCTGAGTTTTTTGCAAGCTATGGAATAGGGTTAGGGTGGGTCCTGGTGAAGTTACAGGGTGTTATGATTCATCCATACTCGCCACCAGCTTTGCTGAGTTTGCATGCCTTGGAGTAGAATTAGGGGTTTGTCCTGGTGAGGTTGGTGGTGATATTGTTTATTCATCACCACAACAGATATTTACTTGGTGACCCTGTCGATAGAGACCTCCACACACAAACTAGATCACGAATTTATAATTGGAAGGGCATTGATAACAGTAGGCGATACAACAGAATTTCACAAGCTGTAATGACATAATTTACTTCAATATTCTTGTGTCTGACAAATGACGCCTTTGACGTACATATTTACATTGGAAGCACATATAACTCATGCGACAACTCAGACGGTTCAGACAGCTTTTTGAGGGCAACGAATCAACACAAATGATGAAAAGTATCTACGAAGAGAGATCCAAATGCCCACGGTTACTGTTGTGAGGGCTGACACATTGACAGGCAGGGAATGTAGGGAAACCGATCATACAGAGGGAGTTAGGATCCATTGAATGTGACGTCATGGTTGGCACAGACACTATGGGCCGAACGGTCTGTTCCTGGGCTTTACCTTTCGCTGTTCCATGTGGATGTAAGACAAACGGAAGGAAGCGACGTTCCTGTTCTCAGAGAAAACATTTGTTTCAATGGTGACGAACATCGACATGTTTCCGACCCAGGACAAAGTTTGATATACCTCTGGCACCCTGAGGAAGGTGAATGGTAATCAGGAAAGAGGGATAGATTTCCATTCAAAGCAACACGATAAAATATTAGAGGAACTCAACAGGCCAGGTAGCTTCGATGGTAAAGAGTATTGTCTACGTTTCGGGCCGAAGTCCTTGATCAGGACTTGAAAATAAAAAAAAGAGAATTCAGAGCAGGAAGGCGGGGGACGGGTAGTGAAAAAGACGTACCGTGTGGTAGGAGACAGGTGACAGCGGGAGTGGGACAGGGGTGAAGATAATTCGTGAAGGAGATAAATGGTTGGAGAAAGAAAAGTCTGATTGGAGAGGGTAGAGGTCATGGCAGAAAGGGAAGGGCGAGAACCACAGGGAGTTGATGGGCAGAGTGAAACGGGAATGGGGGAATGGTGAATGGGCGGGGTGCGCATTAACCGAGGTTAATCAGTGTTCATGGCATCAGGTTGCTACCAATCCAGACGGAAAAAACGTGTTCCTCCTGCATCCTGTGTGCCTCATCACGGCATTCGACGAGGCCATGGACTGACGTGCAGGAATGAGAATGGGAAGTAGAATTGAAATGTGTGTGTTGATTTGATTTCCAGCATCTGCAAATTTTTTTTGTGCTTGTGGTTAGATTCAGATGAGGTGCGATCGGAATTGGTGCAGAATCAGAGCGGAGCGGCCGTTTTACTCTCAGTCGATCTGCTTTAACAATTCCTCAATTGTTGGACAAAAGTCACACGGTGACAAACAACAGGTGATAATCTGGGTCTGATGGCATTTAGAACAATGTTCCCTTTGCTGGATGAATACTACTCCCAATTTACAGCCCTGAGTACATCACATTATCTATTACTATCTGTCACTGTGGAGAATGCACATGTCTGACGTAATCGGTTTGGAAATAACTTGAAAATGTTTATTTCTCAATCTGTTGAAGTCTGCCCCTGTGGACTCGCTAAATGGTATTAAAAACCCAAGGCTTATGATGCCTTAGCATTTCATTCCGAGAGATCGCCGGTAGTACAGCGGGTCGAATCACTGGGCAGAGGAAATGTCTTCAACGTTGGATAGTTACAGAAGTGTGCAGAAAATTTTGTACGTGTTTATTGCCGTCATTGGAGTTCCTGGTGAGTGACTGGAGTTCATATTTGGTGTTTCTGTGTGTTAATCGGTGTGGACTGTTTATGATCATTTGACAAGCTTCCAACTTGATGACCATTGCACAAATATCCGTCAGAGATATCGAACCTGTCCATTTGAAAGCTGATTTTGCATATTTAATGACAAACGAATCAGATTGTCTGTCTCTCCTCCGCCACAAGCGTTCGACTCGGACGTTTTTTTTCGTGTCTTTAATGACACCTTTTCCAGAGTAGTCCCAGTGCAGCTCTCTGACTGGATGGGCTTTGATGGGAATTCGTCCAGATTTATATCCGTGTTGGAGAAAGGCGCTTTCCCCCGAAGATGGGACTGGGAGGGATTTACAATGTGAAGTTCACTACTTCTGAGGAATTGATCAGATTGACCATCTGGTCCTGTGTTTTACGTTTCCCTTTGGAGACTATGTCAATCGGATTCCACTGCCCGTTGTTCAATAATTGGGTTTGATCACTTCAGTCAGTGTCCACAGACACCCTGAACTGTTTTCTCCAAGTGCACCGCGCTGTAGAATTGATGTAAATCACTTAATTAATTAGTTCAGTAATGGAGCCATCAGCTTCTGTTTACTAAATTGAGCCGGCTTTCCCTTTGAGATCCACCGTAAATTGGGGCATCATTTCATCCTGAAGAAGGGTCTTGGCCCGAAACGGTCAGTGTTTGTTCAATTGCATAGATGTTTCTTGGGCTGCAGAGTTCCCCCAGTAATTTGAGTGTGTTGTTTCCCTCCGGATGCCCCAGGCCCACCTGATGCCGTGTTTCTCGTGGTCTGCTCAGTCACGGCTAAATCATTGTAACCGGTTCCATCAGCGATGGAATCAGAATTAGCACCGATCACTGTCGTTCATGCAGCTCGGTTTTAGCACCGACGGTTAGTCACACAACGTCTTGTTGGCACAGTGAGGAAAACAGTTCAAATATATTGTGATCCGTGTCAGATGTTAGATTTGCAGACGTTTACACATTCTGGCACTTCTGTTCTTTAGCCGAAAGCCGGTCCTGTGTTAATTCCCGGAAAGTCTGCTCAGTAATGCCCAGTGCCTGTTCTCTTGTCTCGCTCTCTCTCTCTGTTTGTCTGTCTGTCTGACTCTCTCTCTCTCTCTCTCTCTCTCTCTCTAGTGAATTTACTGGCGATTGTGATCCTGTCCCGGGGAAAGTGCGGCCTCTCTGCCTGCACCACTCGCTACCTGGTGGCCATGGCAGCGGCCGATCTACTGACTATTGTCTTCGAGATCATTTTGTTTCGAATTAAAAAATATTACTTCATGTCCAGTTTTCTAAACATTACCCCCATGTGCAGCATTATCAATGTACTGAGGTACGCAGCCACAGACTGTTCTGTCTGGTTCACCGTCACTTTCACCTTTGATCGGTTTGTCGCCATTTGCTGCCAGAAGCTGAAAACAAAATATTGCACCGGGAAAACTGCGGCTGTGGTTCTAACAACAACCGGCGTGCTGTTCTGTCTGAAAAACATTCCCCGCTACTTCCTTTGGCAACCCACAATGATCATCGACAATGTGCCGTGGTTCTGCAAACGCATGGACAAAGGTACCACTGACCCCGGGTGGGTAGGACAGGCTTGGCTGGAGACTGTTTTAACTCCTTTGCTCCCTTTCGCTGGGATCCTGCTGCTCAACGCTCTGACAGTCAGACACATTTTAGTGGCCAGTCGGGTCCGTAAGGGGCTAAAGGGTCAGAGCAAGGGGGAGAACAGCAGTGACCCGGAGATGGAGAGCAGGAGGAGGTCTGTGGTTTTACTCTTCACTCTATCGGGCAGCTTCGTCTTCCTATGGATGACAGTGGTCATAAATTTCATATATTATCAGGTCAAAGCAATGGGTTTCAATTTCAATGCTTCCGAATGGATATTTCACGATTTCGGCGTTTTGCTGAGGAATTTTAGCTTGTGCACGAACACAGTTATTTATGCAGTGACTCAGTCGAAATTCAGGGAGCAGGTGATCAGCGCGGTGAAATACCCGATCATTTCTGTGCTACAGTTGATTAATAAAGACGCGCCCTGAGCGTAACCCAGATATAGCTTCAATGTATCCCGTCCGGGCTCCGGATCTTCTCATTCACCGTCCAGTCTCCAAGCTATTATTCCGTGGCGGTCGTCTTATTGACCGGGAGCAGCAGTGCTGTGGACCGCGAGAAAATGGAGGGTGATAGGAAAGTGCTTGCAATAGAGAGACGTGTGGGATTGTCTGAGTGGAGTGCTGGAGTGCTTCGTGGGGGCTGGGTAAAGAGAGATTGAAAGATCGTGAAAGATTCTTGCGTGTGTGTGTGTGTGTGTGTGTGTGAGAGAGAGAGAGAGAGAGAGAATGTGTGTGTGTGTGTGAGAGAGAGAGTGAGTCTGTGTGTGTGAGTGTGTGCGTGTGTGTGTGTGTGTGTGTGTGTGTGTGTGTGTGTGTGTGTGTGTGTGTTTGAGTGTGTGTGCGTGTGTGTGTGTGTGTGTGTGTGTGTGTGTGTGTGTGTGTGTGTGTGTGTGTTTGAGAGAGTGCTGAGAAGGTTTACGAAAATGCTGCCAGGACAAGGTGACCTGCGTTATAGGGAGAAGTTGGCCAGGCATCAAACTAAACCCAATCTCATCTTTAACATAGAAACATAGAATTATAGAAAATAGGTGCAGGAGTAGGCCATTCGGCCCTTCGAGCCCACACCGCCATTCAGTACGATTATGGCTGATCATTCATCTCAGAACCCTGTACTTGCCTGCTCTCCATACCCCCTGATCCCTTTAGCTACAAGGCTATGTCTAACTCCCTCTTAAATATAGCCAATGAACTGGCCTCAACTGTTTCCCGTGGCAGAGAATTCCACAGATTCACCACTCTCTGTGTGAAGAAGTTTTTCCTCATCTCGGTCCTAAAAGGCTTCCCCTTTATCCTCAAACTGTGACCCCTCGTTCTGGACTTCCCCAACATCGGGAACAATCTTCCTTCATCTAGCCTGTCCAATTCCTTTCGAATTTTATACGTTTCAATAAGATCCTTCCTCATTCTTCTAAATTCCCGAGAGCATAAGCCTTGTTCATCCAGTCTTTCATCATATGAAAGTCCTGCCATCCCAGGAATCAATCTGGTGAACCTTCTTTTTACTCCCTCTATGGCAAGAATGCCTTTCCTCAGATTAGGGGACCAAATCTGCACACAATACTCTAGGTGTGGTCTCACCAAGGCCTTGTACAACTGCAGTTGCACCTCCCTGCTCCTGTACCCGAATCCTCTTGCTATGAATGCCAGAATGCTATGAATGAACTCCTTCACAAACCTGCCCCTATACATAACCTGACTTCTAATACCACAAACCACAGTCACCAAACCTAAATCTGTCCTCCAACTGTCATAGTCCGGTCCGTGTATTCCGCGTTCCGGTTCACGGTCTGGACCGTGGACTCCGGGCTCCAGATCTTCCGGCTGTCCCTTGTTTCAGTTGGGCTTAATCATTGGCACCTGATGCTCGTCTTGGAGCTCGGAATATAAGTGGTCCTGGGATTGAGTGTGGTTGCTGGTTCATCTCCTCAGTATCCCGTCCTCGCCTCTGTGGGGTAAGTCAGGCTGTCTTTTCCGTTAGCCTGCGGTTGGATCTGTCCCTTCCTGTCCTGGCCTCCATTGAGTAAGCCAGGGCGTCTTTGCTGTTACCCTGAGGCTGGACTGTTCCCTCACCTTCCGCTTCCTTCTGAAGCCTCGCCTGCTACCTTCTTCTGGAGCCTCGCTGCAACCTGTGTCTGGAGCGTCGCCTGCAACCTGCGCCTGGAGCCTCGCCTGCAACCTGCGCCTGGAGCCTCGCCTGCAACCTGCGCCTGGAGCGTCGCCTGCAACCTGCGCCTGGAGCGTCGCCTGCAACCTGCGCCTGGAGCGTCGCCTGCAACCTGCGCCTGGAGCGTCGCCTGCAACCTGCGCCTGGAGCGTCGCCTGCAACCTGCGCCTGGAGCGTCGCCTGCAACCTGCGCCTGGAGCGTCGCCTGCAACCTGCGCCTGGAGCGTCGCCTGCAACCTGCGCCTGGAGCGTCGCCTGCAACCTGCGCCTGGAGCGTCGCCTGCAACCTGCGCCTGGAGCGTCGCCTGCAACCTGCGCCTGGAGCGTCGCCTGCAACCTGCGCCTGGAGCGTCGCCTGCAACCTGCGCCTGGAGCGTCGCCTGCAACCTGCGCCTGGAGCGTCGCCTGCAACGTTGTCAAGTTCAACCACCGGAGCGAGACCAGAGCCTTGCTGCGTCAAGATAAGGAACTGTCTATCGTTCAGTTGGAACCGTCTCTGTGTCCACCTCTTCGCTAAGTAGGTCAACCCGTTCGCTGCTACCTTAGTGTTGGGAACCGTCTCTGTGCCCACGCCTTCGCTAGATAGATCTGGCCGTTTGCCGCTACCCAGTGCTAGGAACCGTCTCGTTGGGTTCAAAATTCTGTGTATGAGTCCCGGCCTCACGTCCTGTTCCCAAGGAGGGGTCCCGGCTTTGTGTTCCATGTTTTTGTCTCTCAAGTCCAAGGCTCCCTGTTCCCGCTCTCTAGGCCGTGTTCCTATCCTCACCAAGACTAAGTCAAGGCTTCAGGGTTTGTGTTCCGAGGTTCCTGTCTCCCAAGACCACATCATGTCTTTGCCCAGTTCCTGAGTCCGACTCCGAATCAAGACCCAGGTTCTGGGTCCTTGTCCAGTCTCTGGCTTGGGTTCAGAACCCAAGCCTTGTCATGTCCTCACCTCGAGGAAACCAAGCCTCGAGGAATCAAAGCCACGAAGAACCCAAGCCTCGAGGAACCAAAGCCATGACCAGTCCTATAGCCACGTCATGTCCTCGTCTAGTTCCGGGGTCCAAGCCCGAGTCAAGACCCAGGCTCTGGGTCCCTATCGAGTTTCTGACTTGTAGTCGAAACCCAGGCTCCTACTTCCCTGTTCCTTGTCCTGGAAACGTTTGGCTAGCCAATGTCTTAGCCCAGGTCTGTGTTCTTGTCCCAGCTCCTAGTCTGCATCCAGCTCCTCGTCCCTAACTCTAGCCTCTAGTCCTGTTCTATTCCTAGTACTTCAGTGTCTGTGTCCTGCATTTAGATCCGCACTCAGCGCCTCCTATTTTGACAGAACGAACCAGCCATGCATGGACCCAACAACGCAGACACTGTCCTCTAACTCTCGTCATCCTAGGTTCCCTCAAGACTGAATACCACCCACTCACCCGGGTAGTCCTTAGACCTGGAGAGCCGGGTTTGGTCGCCCGGATGCTCCCATGGGGGGCGGGGGGTGGTACTTTCTTGGTCTGGCACGTGATGTCTGAGTTCGTGTTCACGGTCCGGTCCATAGCTGCGGACTCCGGGTCTTCCGGCTGTCCCTTGTTGAAGTTGGGTTTATTCGTAGGCACCTAATGCTCGTTTGGGGGCTGAGAATATAAGTGGCCCTGGATTTGAGTGTGGTTGCTGGTTCGTCTCGTCAGTATCCCGTCCTCGCTTCCGTGGGGTAAGTCAGGCCGGCTTTGCCATGACCCTACGGCTGGATCTGTCCCTTCCTGTCCTGGCCTCCGTTGGGTAAGCCAGGCCGTCTTTGCCTTTACCCTGAGGCTGGACTGTTCCCTCCCCTTCCCCATCCTTATGACGCCTCCCCTGCTACCTTCGCCTGGGGTCTCGCCTGCTACCTTCGCCTGGGGTCTCGCCTGCTACCTTCGCCGGCAACCTTGTCAAGTTCAACTACGGGAGCGAGACCGGTGCCTTGCTGTGGAAGATAAGGAAATGTCTATCGTTGAGTTGGAACTGTCTCTGTGTCCACGCCTTCGCTAGGTAGATCCGGCCGTTTACCGCTACCGAGTATTGGCAACTGGCTCTGTGTCCACACCTTCGCTAGGTAGGTCCGGACGTTTGCCGCTACCTAGTGTTTCGAACTGTCTCGTTGTGTTCAGCTTTCTGTGTATGAGTCCCAACCTTACGCCCTGTTCCCATGGGGGGGAGGGGGGTCCCGGCTATGTGTTATGCGTTCCTGTCTGCCAAGACCAAGGCTCTGTTTTCTGCGTTCCTGTCTGCCAGGACCAAGGCTCTGTTTTCTGCATTCCTGTCTGCCAAGACCAAGGCTCTGGGCTCTGCGTTCCTGTCTCTCCCTCGACCAAGTCAAGGGTTCATGGTCTCGTCTTTTCCATGTGCCTCGCCCAGCCCTCTGCTGGGGTTCCCCCGCTCTGTGCTAAGGTTCCCTCGTCCTGTCCAGGAGTCTCTCGTCCTGCCCACGTCACGTCCAAGAACCTCGTACTGTCCAAACCACGTCCAAGAACCTCGTCCTGTCGAAGCCAGGTCCAAGAACCTCGTCCTGTCCAAGTGAAGGCTTTGCGTTCTCGTCCTGTCCATGTGCGTCATCCTGTGCAGGAGTTCCACGCCCTGTTCTGTAGCCACGTCATGTCCTTGGCATGATCCCAGTCCCGAGTCCTAGTCTAGACCCGGGATCCGGTTCTGAGTCAAGACCCAGGTTCCAAATCCCAACCAAGACCCAGTTTCTGGATTCTTGTCCGGGCTCTGGTTCCGACGTTCCGTGTCTCTGGTCCAGGCTCCTTGTTACTAGTTCCTTGTCCGGTTTCCGCGTTTCTTGTCAATGTCCTATCCCAGGCCCTGCATCCTACTCTCGTTCACGGACTGTGTTAATGTCCAGTGTCCTTTCTTTCCCACTTCCCTTGCTTGCTTAACACTCCGAGTCCTTTTCTTAGTACTTCTGTGTCTCTGTCTCGCATTTGGGTCCGCTCTCAGCGTCTCCCTTATGTTAGAACAGTCCAGTCAAATATGAACCCAGCAATACAGACACGGTCATTTTACTCTTGCTATCCTGGGTTCCTTCCTGTTGAATGCCCCCCGACCCACCCTCCCGTGTTGTCTTTTGCCCTGGAGAGCCTGTTCGGTACCCAGGAGGCTCCCATATAGGGGGGATACGCCATGGTCCGGTCCCTGAAGTCCACATTCCTGTTCACGGTCCGGTCCATCGACCCTGATTCCAGGTTTTCCGGTTTTCCCTTGTCCTGCTGTTGGCCTTATTGAGACACAGGATTTCTCATTTTCGGTTGGCTACGTAATAAGCTCCTGGGTTCAGCTTCAGTGGCTGATCTGTTCCCTTCCCTTCCCTTCCTCTTCCTTCTGAAGCCTTGCCTGCAGCCTCTTCCTGAATGCCAGCCTGCAACCTTCTGCCTGAAGCCCAGCTTGCAACCTCTGCCTGAAGCCTTGCCTGCACCCTCTGCCTGAAGACTTGTCCCTGAAGAATTGGCTGCAACCTCGCCTGCGTCCTTGCCTGTATCGCTGTCAAGTTCTAGCGCCAAAACAAGACCGCAACTTTGCCGTGACTAGATAAGGAACTGTCTTTCGTTGTTTAGAACCGTCTCTGTATCCACGCCTCAACTGGTAGTTCCGGCCATTTCCCGCTACCCAGTGTTGGGAATTGACACTGTGTCCACACCTTCGCTAGGTAGGTCCGGCCGTTTGCCGCGACCTTGTGTTGACACCCGACTCTGTGTCCACGCCTTCGTGACGTAGATCCGGCCGTTTTCGGCTACCTCGTGCTTGGATCTGTCTCGTCGTGTTCATATTTCTGTGTATGAGTCCCGGCCCTACGTCCTTTTCCCATGGAACCGTCCCGGCTTTGTTTTCTGCGTTCCTGTCTGCCAAGTCAAAGGCTCTGTATTCTATGTTTCTGTCTGCCAAGACCAAGGCTCTGTATTCTCCGTTTCTGTCTGCCAAGACCAAGGCTCTATGTTCTGCGTTCCTCTTCTCCCTCGACCAAGGCTCTGCGTTCCTGTTCTCCCTCGACCAAGTCAAGGGTTCATGTTCTCGTCTTGTCCATGTGCCTTGTCCAGCCCAGGAGTAGCTCGCCCAGTCCGGTGCTGGGGTTCCCTCGTCCTGTCTAGGAGTCTCTCGTCCTTTCCGAGCCACGTCCAGAACCTTGTCATGTCCAAGCCACGTCAAAGAGATTCGTTCTGTCCATATCAAGCCTTTGCGTTCTCGTCCTGTCCATGTGCCTCGTCCTGTGGAGGAGTTCCACCTCCTGTTCTGTAGACACGTCCGTTCCTTGCCAAGATCCTCGTCCCGAGTCCTTGCCTTGACCTGGCTTTCGGATCCGAGTCAAGACCCAGGTTCTGGGTCCTTGTCCGGCCTCTGGTTCTGGAGTTCCGTGTCACTAGTCTAGGCTCCTTGTTCCTAGTTCCTTGTTCGGGTTCAGTGTTTTTTGTCCATGTCCTAGCCCAGGCCCCTGCATCCTAGTCTCGTGCAGGGCCTGTGGCAATGTCAGCGTCCTTTCTTCCCCACTTCCCTTGCTTTCTTTACACTCCGAGTCCTGATCCTAGTACTTCAGTGTCTGTGTCTGGCATTTCGGTCCGCTCCCACCGCCGCCCTTATGACAATCCCATCCCAACCCCCGAATCCTAATCTGCACTGTAACTTCCTACATTACCGCCCCTTATCCTGACATGAAAACTAACTTTCAAACATCCCATTCCATAAATCCTAAACTGAATTCTAAATCCCTTCATCACTGCCCCTAACCTTAATCTGACGATCAACACCTCACATTTCTGAACCTAAACTCTAATCTAATCTGACCTCCAGCACCACCCTGCCCTTTCCATAAGCACTAACCAGACAGCTAGCCCACCACAACCATGTACCCTATCGCCAATCTGACCGCTACCTCCCGCATCCCTGATCTTAAACATACTATGACGTCCATCCCAGCCACATTCCCGTCCTGAAACGGAAATGAGACCAGAAACACTTCACATGCCTGACCATAAATCATAATCTGAAATCTAAATCCGCAGATCCCTGTACCTTAAGTCTCCCTAAGAGACATAGATAGTTTAAGGGAATGGGCAAAGAAGTGGCAAATGAAACACAATGTTGGAAAGTGTATGGCCATACACTTCGGTGGAAGAATTAAACGGGCAGACTATTATTTAGATGGGGAGGGAATTGAAAATGAGGAGATGCAATGGGACTTTGAGTCCTTGTGCAGGATACCCGAAAGGTTAACCTCGAGGTTGAGTCGGTGCTAAATAAGGCAAATGGAACGTTGGCATTCATTTCTGCAGGCACAGAATATAAGAACAGGGCTGCGATTTTGATGCTCTACAAGACATTCCTCAGACCACACTTACAGTATTATGTGCAGTTTCGGGCTCCTTATTTTAAAAATGATATACTGACATTGGAGGGGGTTTAGAGAGTATTCCCGAGAATGATTCCAGGAATGAACGGTTTACCGTATGAGGAACGTCTGGCAGCTCTTGGCCTGTATTCGCTGGAGTTCAGGAGAATGAGGAGGTATCTCATAGAAGCATTACAAATTTTAAAAGGCCTGAACAGATTAGATATAACAAAGTTTTTCCCCCCCATAGTAAGGGAGTCCAGAACATGAAGGCACGACTTCAGGGTTGTGGGACGTCCATTTAGAATAGCAATGCGGAGAAATTGCTTTAGCCGGGGGGTGGAAATTGTTGCCTCGAGCGGCAGGACATTGGGTGCATTTGAGGCAGAGATAGATAGGTTTTTATTAGCCAGGGCATCAAAGGGCATGGGAAGAAGGCAGGGGTGTGGGGATGACTGGAAGAATTGCATCATCCATAATTTAATGGGGGAGCCGACTCGATGGGACAAATGCCCTACTTCTGTTCCTATATCTTATGGTCTTACGGTCTCTAAATCCTAATCTGAACTAACTCTCATGCATGGGCCAGAGGAAAGTGGCAGGATTGCGTGATACTGAATCTCGGGTGAAGAGATCAAGAAGGACAAGAGCGATGATTTTCTCACTACCCGCATTATCACAACCAAGCCAAACAGTGACATGTTCTTCATTTTCCTGGTCCACGAAACGCCCGTGAAAATGCCCGTGAGAAGGCAAGAAGGCGAGAGGGATCCTATTAGTTAAGCTGGAGCCAGAGAAAACAAGTCACCACTAAACTCTAATTGACAGGGTGCAGTGACACTGAAGCTCCAGTAAACCCTGTCAATTTAAAAAAGGCGATCCCACACACCCAGATGGAAAATGAAGATCACTGTAAATTTAAAATAGGGAAAATTACATCTCACTTTGAGATGAAGTATTACTAGGCTTCTAAGCATTTTTCTATCTAATTCGTTAAATAAAATCAGATTAATAAGTCTGAAACACGTTAAACTAGAGATGACATGGTTTTCATTATCTTTATCCATGGGACTATCACAAGCCTGGCCTGATCAACCCTGCTGGGTCGCCCTGGTGCAGATGTCTACTGATTAAGGACCTGAATTACCCTAAGACTCCACTTTACATTATTGATGACGCGTTCGAATACACACCAGGTTAATTAAGACAAATGTTGTTAGACCAGTTTAATGAAAGGAGTGGGCCAGATTATTTTTTTTTCACAACCCTATCTGCCAGAGCCCCTCATTCCGCCCGAAACTAAACTCCGCAACCCTGTCTCCCCCAGCCTCAGATGTGCATCCCCAACCTTACCATTAACGCCGATACTAACGTCCAAGTGCACACAATCCAAATATCCCGGACGGCAGCCCAACTAAAGTTGGCCACAGCCCCACGAACAAGCTCACTTTATACAAGGTCTCACCCACCCCTGCTCTCTCCCCACGTGGAGGCTGCATCTTCATCTCCCGACCTTACCCATAAACTAACACCTACTCCCCTCCTACACACCCGCATAAAACCTAACCCACACCACGACACTCATACCCTACAATCCAATATCATCCTCCACTTCAATCAAAAGTCGTAATCCTATCACCTCAGCACATTCGTAAACATAAACCTGAAAATTTGTGTGAAGTCGAGGAAGATCCTAATAAGACAGTGGTCAAATGTGGGCCAGAGCAAAGTGGCAGGGTTGAGTGACACTGAATATTGAGAGACGAAATCAAGAAGCATAAGAGCGAAGATTTTCCGTCAACACATATAAAAGTTACTGGTGAACGCAGCAGGCCAGGCAGCATCTCGAGGAAGAGGTAGAGTCGACATTTCGGGCCGAGACCATTCGTCAGGACTAACTGAAAGAAGAGCTAGTAAGCGATTTGAAAGGGGGAGGGGGAGGGGGAGATCCGAAATGATAGCAGAAGACAGGAAGAGGAGGGATGGAGCCAACAGCTGGACAGTCGATTGGCAAAATGGATATGAGAGGATCATGGGCAGGAGGCCTGGCGAGAAAGAAAAGGTTTTCCCTCTGCCCGCATAAGCCCAACATAACTATTACACTGTGGTGAGCAGGTGGGAACAGACAAATGGTTTATGTTTTACTCGACACATGGAACATGGAAGAGTACAGTCAGGAACAGGCCATTCGGCCCACAATGCTGTGCCGAGCCAGCTCGAAAGCAAATCAAAACTCCCAAATACTAATCCTTCCTACAACACCATGTTCATATCCCTCAACTTCCTGACATCCATTTGCCGATCCAAAGTGTCTCTTCAGGACCTCTCATGTATTTCCTTCTACCACCTTACCAGCCATCCATGAGTCTCTGAATAAAATTATAGGTTTACACACAGAAGACAGAGTGTAGTGAACGAAGCGACTTATTGGAGCCGGAATCCTGTAATCAGAGGTGTTCTGTAGGGATCTGTACTGGGAGCTCTGCTGTTTGTGATGCATATAAATGACCTGGATGAAGATGCAAATGGGTGGGTTGGTAAATATACCGATTATACCAAGATATGTGGAGCTTTGGATTGTGCAGAAGACTGGCAACGAATACAGAATGGTATATATCAGTTGTAGATATGGGCTGAGCAATGGCAGGTGGGAGTTATCTACGATAAATGCAAGGAGATAACACATTGTTAAAGGCAAGATCCTTATCAGTGTTGCTATTCAAAGAGATCTTGGGATCCAAACCAATATCTCGTTGAAAGTGGCTGTACAGGTTGATGTGGTGGTTACGAAGGCTTCTGGAATTTATGCTTTTGGTAGACTAGAAATTGAGTTCAAAAGTCATGATACTACGCTGCACCTGTATAAAACTCTGGTTATGCCACATCCGGAGTATTGGACAGGTTCTGATCACAATAAGAAGGATGTTGCGGTTTTGGAGACGGTGCAAAAGACATTTTCCAGGATGCTGCCTGGTTCAGAGGACATGTGCTATCACGAGAGTTCGGATAAACTTGGGTTGTTTCGTTTGGAGCGTTGGAAGTTGAGGAGATATTTTATGGAGGTTTATAAGATTATGAGAGGCACAGATAGAGTTGACAAAATGTATCCGTTTTCCAGGGTTGAAATGACTAATACCAGAGGGCATGCATTGAAGGTGAGAGGGGGTAGGTTGAAGGAGCATGAGAGGGGTGTACGCGTATTTGGAGATGAGCGCAGATTCGGGGGTGTCAGCAGATCCTGGGTTGTGATGAATATCAAAATTGTACAATTTATACATACGTTGATTATAAATATACTTTGAACTTTTAACTTCGCTCTTGCCATGTGCTTGAAGATGGAGGAGGCCATTTTAAAAGACGGCGCTTGCAGCCTCCATTTCCAGATCACTTTGTTCTGATTCTTGCCCTGGGATAATCTGATGTGGATTTGGGGTATCACCCGATAAGGATGTGTGCGCTCTTGCGGATGCTGATAGATTCGGATTGTGTAGCTGATATGGAGTGTCCATGGATATATAGGTATCGGCCTGTTTGGGGGGTGTCGGAAGATGAGGAGCTTAGAACAGTAATGAAGCTTCTCCAACTCTCTTGGCTCTCGGCTGAAACCAGTTTTAGTGTTGGTCCTGGCGGTGGTCACAACTTCCATTATCGTGTCAGTCGCTTCCACTCGGTTTCACTAGTGAGCTCTGCAAGTTCATGGTGGAGACAGAGGAATACCAGCGCACATGAATGTTGGAGGGTTCTTCATTGCTGTTTCTGTGACTATTCTGTTTGGCCAGTCCGAGTTGTTAGCCCTGAGCAAACTCTCAATAAATATTTAGTTGGAAAGCTATTGGAAGTTATTCTAAGGAACCACATATATATGTGATTAGAGAGCCAATGACTGATTAGGGAAAGTCAATATGGCTTTGGGCGTGGTACGTCCATGTCTAATCAAATTTACGGAGTCTTTTGCGGTGCTTACTGAGAAATCTGGTGGAAGAAAGGCAGTGGGTGTGGTCGACAGGTAATTTAGCAAGGCCATTGACAAGCTCCCTTGGTTCAGAAGGCTCAGTCGCTAGGCATTCAGAGTGAGGTAGTAAATTGGATGAGGCAGAGTGTGGAAATAGTTGGTTGCCTCTCTGACTGGAAGCCTGTGAGCAGTGGAGTGGCGCAGGGTTGTTGCTGATTGTCATCCATATCAACAATCTGAATCTTAATGTGATAAACTGGATACAATTTGTGGATGTCAAACAGATTGTGTTGAATTATAGACAAACAGAAAGGCCATCAAAGTTTGCCAGGGGATTTGGAACAGATGGAAAAATGGGCTGAAACATTGCAGATGAATTTTAATGCAGACTAGTATAAGATGTTACACTTTGAGTGGACAAATCAGGTGAACACTTGGGCAACGGGGAATGCGGTAGGAGAGAGGATTCTGGGAATACAGATTCATAATGACTTGACTGTGGCGTCACAGGTAGACAGGGTGATATAGAGAGCTTTCGGCACATTGACATTCATAAATCGAAGTTCTGAGTGCAGACATGGTATGGTATGTCGAAACTGTGTCAGATGTGGCGAGCCTCATTTGTGTAGCCTTTGTGACCGACCTAGAGGGAAAATATTAATATGATTGAAAGAGTGCAGAGAGAATTTACAGGAATGTTGCTGGGAATTGAGCACCTGGGTTGTAGGGAAAGGTTGAGTAGGTTAGGAGTTTATTCCCTGGAGCTTAGGAAAATGATGGGAGATTGTAGACAGGTCCGCACGCTCTGACAAACTGACGTGCTCCCCAATCCCGCTGATACCCCAAATTTACTCACGGCCGTAATCCGTGCACAATCTAATATCCACGCGAACCCCCGAATCCGTCTGCAGACTCAATTACACAAGCACCCGATATTCAAGCGTAATGACAATTCCACGTGCATTCGCAAACCCGCTGACTCTCCGCTCCCAAATCAGCCTACACACCGAAATCCATGTGCAACCCCAAATCCACAAGCACATACCTGTCTGAACTACATTTTCTTGCAGGTTATACATGGAGAACCCTCGGGGTGAAGCGTTTGTCCTCAGATGCCCTTCACATTTGACCTTTCATCTTAAACCTCTGCCCTGTGGTTTTCGGCTACACGACTCAGGGGAAAAGACCGTGACAGCCAGCTCATTAATTCCCCTTATATAGCTGGTTTATCAGGTGGCTGGCTCTGTCCGTCATCAGTCAGGGAAGCAAACGCATGAACTGGGATGTTATGACGCTCTGACATCAGAACGCGTCACGCTGTCTCTGACGTGCCTTCTTCAGTGCGAAGCTAAGACGATGTGTAGGTAATGTTTAGGAGTAAAATCGAGCTGTAGAAATGATCGATGTTAATCCCGATTCCAATTACTGATGGGTCCGGTTTCAATGATTTAACCGTGACTGTCTCTGGAAGCAGCCGAGGAGGAACGCAGAGCGCACATCAAATGCTGGAGGAACTCAGCAGGTCAGACAGCATCCTTTGAAATGAGCAAGCACTCAGCATTCTGCGGCGAGACCCTCTCGAGTACGAAGCTGTGCCACAGTTTACGGCCGGTCTGAGAGGGATAGTAAGGACAACTTAGCAGCCTGAGACTCAGTGACTACATTGCTGAAAAAAATTCTAACACACGTCAGCAGATCCTTGGTTCACGTAATGGGACACAATTATTGACCAACAGACAGTGGAGTCTGACCGTGACATACACCACCGGACACTTGAAACACAAGACCAGAGATTCACTCTGAAAAATACCTCAGAACCAGTGAATTCAATGTAAACCCGTCCCAGTCACAACTTCCTGGGGGCCTGACCTCAGCTTGTGGAAAACTCCGGGCAAATTCCAACTAAAAACATAGAACATCGAACATAGAATAGTACAGCACAGTGCAGGCCCTTCGGCCCACAATGTTGTGCCAATCCTCAAACCCTGCCTCCCATATAAGCCCCCAACTTATATTCCTCCATATACCTGTTCAGTAGTCTCTTAAACTTCAGTAGTGTATCTGCCTCCACCACTGACTGAGCAGTGCATTCCACGCACCAACCACACTCTGAGTATAAAACCTTCCTCCAATATCCCCCTTGAACTTCCCACCCTTTACCTTAAAGCCATGTCCTCTTGTATTGAGCAGTGGTGCCCTGGGGAAGAGGCGCTGGCTATCCACTCTATCTATTCCTCTTATTATCTTGTACACCTCTATCATGTCTCTTCTCATTCTCCTTCTCTCCAAAGAGTACAGCCTTAGCTCCCTTACTCTCTGATCATAATGCATACTCTCCAAACCAGGCAGCAAACTGGCAAATCTCCTCTGTACCCTTTCCATTGCTTCACCATCCTTCCTACAGTGAGGCGAGCAGAAGTGGACACAATTCTCCAAGTGTGGCCTAACCAGAGTTTTACAAAGCTGCATCATTACATCGCGACTCTTAAATTCTATCCCTCGACTTATGAAAGCTAACACCCCGTAAGCTTTCTTAACTACCCTATCTACCTGTGAGGCAATTTTCAGACATCTGTGGACATGTACCGCCAGATCACTCTGCTCCTCCACACTACCCAGTATCCTGCTATTTACTTTGTACTCAGCCTTGAAGTTTGTCTTTCCAAAGTGTACCACCTCACAATTCTCCGGGTTGAACTCCATCTGCCACTTCTCAGCCCACTTCTGCATCCCAACAATGTCTCTCTGCAACCTTTTCCAATCCTCTACGCTATCTACAACACCACCAACCTTTGTGTCGTCTGCAAACTTGCCAACCCACCCTTCTACCCCAACATCCAGGTCGTTAATAAAAATCACGAAAAGGAGAGGTGCCAGAACAGAGCCTTGTAGGACACCACTCGTCACAATCCTCCAAGCTGAATGTACTCCAGCCACCACGACCCTCTGCCTTCTGCAGGCAAGCCAATTCTGGATCCACCTGGATAAACTTCCCTGGATCCTATGCCTTCTGACTTTCTGAATAAGCCCACCGTGTGGAACCTTGTCAAATGCCTTACTGAAATCCATATAGATCACATCCACTGCACTACCCTTATCTATATGCCTGGTTACCTCCTCAAAGAACTCTATCAGGCTTGTTAGACACTACGTGCCCTTCACAAAGCCATGCCGACTGTCCCTGATCAGACCATGATTCTCTAAATACCCATAGATCCTATCTCTAAGAATCTTTTCCAACAGCTTTCCCACCACAGACGTAAGGCTCAATGGTCTATAATGACCCGGACTGTGCTTACTAACTTTTTTTGAACAAGGGGACAACATTCACCTCCCTCTAATCCTCCGGTACCATTCCCGTGGACAACGAGGACATAAAGCTTCCAGCCAGAGGCTCAGCAATCTCTCCCCTCGCCTATAGAGCAGCCTGGGGAATATTCCATCAGACCCCGGGGACTTATCCGTCCTAATGTATTTTAACAACTCCAACACCTGCTCTCCCTTAATATCAACATGCTCCAGAACATCAACCTCACTCATATTGTCCTCACCATCATCAAGATCCCTCCCATTGGTGAATACCGAAGAGAAGTATTCATTGAGGACCACCTTCACTTCCACAGCCTCCAAGCACATCTTCCCACCTTTATCTCTAATCGGTCCTACCTTCACTCCTGTCATCCTTTTGTTCTTCACATAATTGAAGAATGCCTTGGGGTTTTCCTTTACCCTATTCGCCAAGGCCTTCTCATGCCCCCTTCTTGCTCTTCTCAGCCCCTTCTTAAGCTCCTTTCTTGTTTCCCTATATTCCTCAGTAGACCCATCAGATCTTTGCTTCTTAAACCTCATGTATGCTGCCTTCTTCCACCTGGCTAGATTTTCCACCTCACTTGTCACCCATGGTTCCTTCACCCTACCATTCTTTATCTTCCTTACCGGGACAAATTTATCCCTAACATCCTGCAAGCGACCTCTAAGCCTCGACCACGTGTCCATAGTACATTTCCCTGCAAAAACATCATCCCAATTCACACCCGCAAGTTCTAGCCTTATAGCCTCATAATTCGCCCTTCCCCAATTAAAAAGTTTCCTGTCCTCTCTGATTCTATCCTTTTCCATGATAATGCTAAAGGCCAGGGAGCGGTGGTCACTGTCCCCCAGATTCTCACCCACTGAGAGATCTGTGACCTGACCCGGTTCATTACCTAGAACTCGATCTAATATGGCATTCCCCCTCGTCGGCCTGTCCACATACTGTGACAGGGATCCGTCTTGGACACACTTAACAAACTCTGCCCCATCTAAACCCTTGGAACTAATAAGGTGCCAATCAATATTAGTGAAGTTAAAGTCACCCATGATAACAACCCTGTTATTTCTGCGCCTTTTCAAAATCTCCCTCCCAATCCGCTCCTCTGGATCTCCGCTGCTACCAGGGGGCCTATAAAATACCCCCAACAGGGTAACTGCTCCCTTCCTGTTCCTGACTTCCACCCATATTGACTCAAAAGAGGATCCTGCTACATTACCCACCATTTCTGTAGCTGTAATAGTATCCCTGACCAGCAATGCCACCCCTTCTCCCCTTTTTCTGCTCTCTCTATCCCTTTTAAAACACTGAAATCCAGGAATATTGAGAATCCATTCCTGCCCTGGTGCCAGCCAAGTCTCTGTAATGGCCACTACATCATATTTCCATGTATGTATCCAAGCTCTCAGTTCATCACCTTTGTTCCTGATGCTTCTTGCATTGAGGTACACACATTTCAGCCCTTCTACCTTACTGTCTTTACACCGTTTATTCTGCTTCTCTTTCCTCAAAGCCTCTCTGTATGTTAGATCTAGCTTTACTCCAAGCACTTCGTTCACTGCTCTATCGCTCCGGGCCCCATCCCCGTCGCAAATTAGTTTAAACCGTCCCGAACCATGCTAGCAAACCTACCTGCAGGGATATTGCTCCCCCTCGAGTTCAGGTGCAACCCATCCAATCTGTACTGGCCTCACCTTCCCCAGAAGAGATCCCAATGATCTAAAAATCTGAAACCCTGCTCCCCGCACCAATTTCTCAGCCACGCATTCAACTGCCATCTCCTGCAATTCTTACCATCACTGTCACGTAGCACTGGCAGCAATCCTGAGAACGCCACCCTTGAGGTCCTTTTCTTCAGCCCCGAAACTCACACTTCAGGACCTCATCCCTCTTCCTGCCTATGTCGTTGGTCCCAACATGTATCACGACTTCTGGTTGCTTTCCCTCTCATACCAGGATTTCATGCACCCGGTCAGAGACATCCCGGACCCTGACACCCAGGAGACAACAAACCATGCGGGTGTCCTTCTCACGTCCACAAAATCTGCTGTCTGCTCCCCTGACTATAGAGTCTCCAATGACGACAGCTCTCCTCTTCTCCGTCCCACCCTTCTGCACCACAGGGTCAGACTCAGTGCCGGAGGCCCTGTCACCGTGTCTCACACTTGGTCGGTAGTTACCGCCAACAGTATCCAGGACGGTGAACTCATTATTCAGGGGTGCTCGGCACTACCTGTCTGCTCACCTTCGCTTTCCCCCTTCTGACTGTCACCCAACGACCTGCTTCCGACAGCCTAGGTGTGACTACCTCCCTGTAGCTCTCATCTGTGACTGCCTCATTCTCCCTTATGAATCGAAGGTCATCCAGCTGCTGCTCCAGATTCCTTGCACAGTCTTCCAGATCGCCCAGCCGTATGCACTTCTGGCAGATGTGACTCTGCGGGAGAGGGAAATTCCCCCAAGACTGCCACATCTCACATAAGAGGCACATCACCGTCTCAGGAGACATTTTAAAAACTAACTGCGAGCTAGCTTGTCCTCCGCCTCTTCTCGTCGAAGCCTCTCGAGTCAAAGCCTCAAATCTCCACTCCTTCACTGGCCCACTCATGCACTGGCCTATTCGCTTGAACTATCCCTCTATGTATCTGTTTGAGCTTTTCAAAATGTTTGGTCACCTGACCTCGACTGCCCAATCAGCTGCTTTTTGCTGAGTCTGAGCTATTCAAATCTTGATTGTCTAATCAACGGGTTTCTGCTGATCAATTCAAATTTTGATTGACTTGATTGCACAGACCAACCGCCAAAACAGCCAGAATCTTTCGAGTCAAAGCCTCAAAGCTCCACTCCTTCACTGGGCCACTCACGCACTGGCCGCTTTCTACATTTGAACATTTGCCACATTTCTTCCGTACGTTTCCCTGAGAACATCTGTTTCCAATTTATGCTTCCAATTTCTTGCCTGATGGCCTCAAATTTCCCCTAACTTGTATTTCCTATCCCTCTCCAAGGCACAAGTAAAGGAGATAGAATTGTGATCACTATCTCCAAAAAGTTATCCCACTGAGAGACCTGACACCTGACCAGGTTCATTTTCCAATTGTAGATCAAGTACAACCTCTCCTCTTGTAGACTTTTCTACATATTGTGTCAAGAAACCTTCCTGAACACACCTGGCAAACTCCACCCTATGTAAACCCCTCACTCTATGGAGATGCCAATCAATGGTAAATATCCCACCACAACAACCGTATCACCATTACACCTTTGCAGAATCTGTCTCCCTATCTGCTCCTTTTGGGTGCTCTATAAAAAAACAGTCCACTTATTGACTCCTTCCTATTCCTAACTTTCACCAATTGATATTCTGTAGACAACCCCTCCCTGACATCCTCCTTTTTTGCAGCTGTGACACCATCCCTGATCAACAGTGCCACGCCCCCACCTCTTTTGCCTCCCTACATATCCTTTCTGAAACATCTCAAGCCTGGCACTTGATTTCCTCCCCCTGAACCATCCCAGTCTCTGTAATGGCCTCAACATCATAGCTCCAAGTGCTGATCACGCCCTAAGCTCATCCGTATTATTCATAATACTCCTCGCTTTAAGATAGATACATCTCAAATTTCGATCAGAGCGCGTCTCTTCTCTATCTGAGAAGATAGAGACCCTGAGCCTGAGTCTCCAGAGGGTTCCTGTGCTGTGAAAGACGTCCTGCCTCGTCCCTGTGCCGAAGACGCCGCGCCCCAGTGGCCTCAATGACTACAGACCGGTGGCATTGACCTCCGACATCATGAAGACCCTATAGAGACTTGTTCTGGAGCTGCACCGGCCTATGGTCAGGCCACACTTAGATCCCCTCCAGTTCGCCTACCAGCCCCGACTAGGAGTTGAGGATGCCATCGTCTACCTGCTGAACCGTGTCTACGCCTACCTGGACAAGCCAGCGAGCACTGTGAGGGTCATGTTTTTTGTCTTCTCCGGTGTGTTCAACACCATCCGCCCTGCACCATCCCTGGTGTCATGGATTCTTGATTACCTGACTGGCAGACCACAGTACGTGTGCTTGCAACACTGTGTGTCCGACAGAGTGACCAGCAGCACTGGGGCTCCACAGGGGACTGTCTTGTCTGCCTTTCTCTTCACCATCTACACCTCGGACTTCAACTACTGCACAGAGCCTTGCCATCTTCAGAAGTTTTCTGATGACTCTGCCATAGTTGAATGCATCAGCAAGGGAGATGAGGCTGAGTACAGGGCTACGGTAGGAAACATTGTCACATGGTGTGAGCAGAATTATCTGCAGCTTAATGTGAAAAAGACAAAGGAGCTGGTGGTGGACCTGAGGAGGGTTGAGGCACCGGTGACCCCTGTTTCCATCAAGGGAGTCAGTGTGCACATGGTGGAGGATTACAAATACCTGGGGATACGAATGACAATAAAATGGACTGGTCAAAGAACACTAAGGCTGTCTACAAGAAAGGTCAGAGCCGTCTCCATTTCCTGAGGAGGCTGAGGTTCTTTAACATCTGTCGGACGATGCTGAGGATGTTCTACGAGTCTCTGGTGGCCAGTGCTATCATGTTTGCTGTTGTGTTCTGGGGCAGCAGGCTGAGGGTAGCAGACACCAAGAGAATCAACAAACTCATTCGTAAGGCCAGTGATGTGGGGATGGAACTGGACTCTCTGACGATCGTGTCTGAAAAGAGGATGCTGTCCAAGTTGCATGTCATCTAGGACAATGTCTCCCATCCACTACGTAATGTATTGGTTGGGCACAGGAGTACATTCAGCCAGAGACTCATTCCACGGGGATGCAGCACAGAGCGTCATAGGAAGTCATTCCTGCCTGTGGCCATCAAACTTTACAACCTCTCCCTTAGAGGGTCAGACACCCTGAGCCAATAGGCTGGTCCTGGACTTATTTCCATCTGGCATAATTTACATATTATTATTTAATTATTTATGGTTTTATATTGCTACATTTATACTCTATTCTTGGTGGTGCAACTCTAACGAAACCCAGTTTCCCTCAGGATCAACAAATTACGTCTATCTGTCTATCTTTCTCTATTTGTCAACCAACCTCCCTTTCCTCCGTCAGTTCAATTCGGTTGCCAGCATCCCGCCCCCCGGCAATTCTAGTTTAAACTTTCACCAATAGCCTGCGCAAACCTCCCTGCCAGGATATTGGTCCCCTGGAATTCAAGTGCAGCCTGTCTTTTTGTACAGTTCACAAAAGAGGTCCCAATGATCCAAAAATCGGAATCACTGCCCCTTGCCACGCATTTATACTCTACCTCATCCGATTCCTACACACACTATCACGTGACACGGGCAGTAATCCCGAGATTACTAACTTTGAGGTCCTGCTTCTCAACTTCCTTCCTAACTCCCTGTGGTCTGTTTTCAGGACCTCCTCCCTTTTCCTACCAATATGGTTGGTACCAATATGTACCACGACATCTGGCTGTTGCCTTCCCACTGCAAGATATCGTGGACGCGATCAGAAACTTCACGGACCCTGTCACCTGGGAGGCAAACTACCATCCGCGTTTCTTTCCTACGTCCACAGAATCGCCTGTTTGACCCCCTTACTGTTGCCATCCTCTTCATTTTCCTACCCTTCTGAGCCACAGGGCCAGACTCTGTGCCAGAGGCTCGACCACTGTTGTTTACCCCAGGTAGGACTTCTCCCCCAAAAGTACTCAAACACGACTACTTATTGTTAAGGGGGACAGCCACTGGGGTATTCTCTAGCATTTGGCTCTTTACCTTTCCTCTCCTGACTGTTACCCACTTATCTGTCTCCTCAGGCGCTGGAGTGACTACCTGCCTATTGCTCCGCTCTATCACCTCCTCACTGTCCCTGACCAGACGAAGGTCATCGAGCTACAGCTCCAGTTCCCTGACGCGGTCCCTAAGGAGCTGCAGCTGGGCGGACCTGGTGCAGATATGGCCGTCTGGGAGGTTGGGAGTCTCCAGGACCTCCCACATATGACACCAAGCACAGAAAACCGGCCTCACACACATTCTTTCTGTCTGTATTTTACACAAGTAACCTACCTCGCCTCGACCGTTTATGGCAGAAGCCCCGTTGAGCCAAAACCTTCCTACACTGTCTCCCTCTACTCTGTCGCCCGCTGTATAAAGCTGTCTTCTTTTTAAACTCTTCCCACTGTTGCCGCTGGTTGACGTCCACGCGCGTGCGCAGTCGTGCCCCGTTCAAACCGCTGAACAAATAAAGAGGCAGTTCCAACCCCTCAAGTTCTTGACTGTCCTGATTCTCCTCCAGTGAAGATTTGCCCGAGTTATTCAAGACCTCGCTTGCCTCCTTGGTTAATGAAATACCTATTTTTGTTTAACCTTTACAACTCTCTGTGTGATCCTGTGCTTTGGTACAGAGATACAGCGTGACACTGATAGATTAAGAAATGTATTTATTAGAAGTGATTACAAGTTACTGATACATTGATCTTAGCCCTTGTGGAGAAACGTCCTCTTCCGTCGCAGTCGCGTTCCTGTGGCATCCTTCGCTGCGAAATAGAAGCAATGGATTTAAGTCACGCAGGATGGTCTATGCCAATCATTTCCCCTGGCCAGCGATCACCAACCGAGGTTTGATTCCCGCCGCTCTCTGAAAGGAGTTTGTCGGTTCTCTCCATGACCATGCTGGTTTCCTCTGTGTGCCCGGTTTCCTCCCACGGACCACAGGCTTTTCGATAGAGAAGGGGTTTAAATTAAGCGTGATCTGTGCCACAAGGGTTAGTAAGCTGTGGGCAGGTTACGTTGGTGCTAGAAGCGTGGCGCTTGCCGGCAGGCCCCAGCACAATCCTCCCTGACACCAGTGATACATTTCACTCTCTGTTTGACGTACTTGGGACGAAGATCATCTTTCGTCTTTAAAGGCGCTTCTATTGGAAGGCCTTTTAATGTTGTTAATGTACCTGTCTCTGGTACTTCCACTAGCAGCTCATTCCGTTCCGTAATCTCACCACCCTCTGGGTGAAAATGATCTCCCTCCAGTCCCCTTTTAAATCTCTCCCTTTCTCTCAGGAAGCCAGTGCTCCCTTTGGAAGATCCCGTTCCCTGGGATAACACTGCAAGTATCTACGTCATCTAGGCCCCCCGGAATTTAATATGCACCTGCAAGGTCGTCCCTCGGTCCTCTGCTCGCCATGGATTAAAATCCAAAGCTACCTATCACCTTGATATAACACTGGCCCTCGAGAGCCAGCAGCATTCTCCACAATCTCCTGCACTCTTTCCAGCTCAATAAATTGGGGTGGGGGGGGGGATATCTAATGTGAGTGGAAAGTACTGGCGGGAATGTCAGAGGTAGGATTTTCACACAGAGATTGGTGGGTGCGTGGAACTTCCTGTCAGGGTTGGTGGGAGAAGCAGCTACATTAGCAGCCTCTTGAACAGCACAGGCACCGACCCATCAGTCCATCATCCTCCTGGTCCCTTAGACTGATATTAGATTGATACCATAGATTAATCTTAGAGTAGGGTCTGTTTCTGTGATGTACTTTTCCATGTTCAAACATCATAGCACAGTACAGGTCCTTCGGCCCACTATGTTGTGACAAAATTTTAAGGTCAATCCAATCCTTCTCTCCCACAGAGCCCTGCAGTTTTCTGTCATCCATGTGGCCATCTCTGACATCCCCCGTATATTTCCCTCTGGTCACCGAGAAACTATGCCCCCTCGAATCGGCCATTTCTGTTTCGGAAAACAGTCTCTAACCATCCACTTGATCTGTGCTTCTTATCATCCTGTAAAGCTCTATCAAATCACCTCTCCTTCTTCTTCGCTCCAAAGGGAAAAGGTCGCTCAACGTATCTTCATTAGACACTTTCTCTAATCCAGGCAGCATCCTGGCGAATCTGCTGTGCACACTCTCTAAAGCTTGCACGTCCTTCCTATAACTGAGGCGACCAGAACTGAACAAGATAGTCCCAGTTGTGTTTAACCAGGGTTTTGCAGAACTGCAGCATCACCTCGTGGCTCCTGAGCTCAGCCCCGCGAATAATGAAACCCAGCACAACTTACGCCTTCCTAAACACCCTGTAAACTTGCGTGACGACTTTCAGGGATCTGTGGACGTAGACCCCGAGATCTCTCTGCTCTTCCTCACCGCTGAGAATCCTGCCATTCAGCCTGCGTTGTGTTGCTCTGTTAAACGGCATTTCCCTCTGACCATTTTGTGGGTTTATGGGGAGATCGGATACTGCTGGCTTAAGCCCGGCGTCCGACCTGTCGGTGCGTGACGGTGTGAGGGAGGGATACCATTTTCTACCTTTGTCTCCTCGGAATTACACGGCGGGTGATCACCTCCTGTGACTGCTGCTGTCCTTCTGGCGAAGAACCTGTCTAGTCCTTGCCGACCGTAACTGTGTCTAGTCCCACTGATTTGCACCAGGGCCATAGCCCTCCAGAACCCTCCGACCTGTATATACTGATCCAAACTTAACTGTTGAAATCAAAATTGCATCCAACACTTCTGCTGGCAGCTGGTTCCACACGCTCACCACCCTCTGAGGGAAGAAGTTCCTCCTCATGTTCCCCCTAAGCATTTCACTTTGACCCTTAATCCTTGACCTCAATTCTTGCGCAACCTCAGTGGGAAAAGCCTGCTTGCATTTACCCAATCTATTTCCCTCATAATTCTGTATACTTCGATCGAATCTCACCTCAGTCGTCCGCGTTCCTGGGAATTAAGTCCGACCCTATTCAACATTTCCCGAAATCCCAGTTCCTCAAGGCCCGGCAACATTGTCGGCCGAAGCGCTTGCACTGCGCTGTAACGGTCTTTATTCTAACAACCCTGTAAAGTGTCTCTGCACTCAGTTAATCTCGCCTGTAGGTAGTTGACCAGAATTTCAAATGAGGCCTCTTGAACGGTTCTACAACTTCAACATAACGTCCCATCTCCTGCACTCAGTGCTTCGTGTTTTGAAGGTCAATGCGTCGAAAGCTTTCTATACGACCCGATCTACCCGTGAAGCCACTTTCACTGAATTGTAGACCTGTATTCCCAGATACCCTTTGTTCTAATGCACTCCTCAGTAAACGGTGGGAGGACCTCATACATGACCAACCCGCTCTGCATGCTGACCCTGGATAGGAACACGCCCACAGGAGAAGGCCGCATCCAGCCCTGAGGAATGGTGTCAGGGAGGTGGGAGGGAAGCGCGGGCAGCGGTGGGCGGGGTGGGGGGGGGAGCGGTCAAACTCGCCACATCGCCCTCGCGGTGGAAGGGTCTCCGTGGGATCTCACCTGGTGCTGGCCAGTGGTATCCAGCGATGGCGGCCTCATCTGACGGGGATAAAATGGGAGGGATTCAATAGTCAGATGGGCTGGAGGAAGGGAGGGGAGAGAAAGGGAGTGGCGTGGACCGCATGAGACGCCACTCTTCAGGAGCGTGGAGGAGTCTGCAGGAGAGGGAGGGGAAGGTTTGGCAGTAGGGGCGAGTAGAGGGTAGGAGGCAATGGAGATGAAAGGGCGTGATTGAGCAGAACTGGGTGAGGAGAAGCTGTCAGAGTGTGAGTGCAGGGAGGTCAAAGGTGTGCACGGGGGATGGTTTTGGGTCCGGGGGCTGGGTGGGATGGGCGTGCAGAGCGAATGGAGGGGACCAAGGGGCGACGGGCTCGGAGAATCAAGGAGATGTGGGCAGAAAAGCGGACGGAGAATGGGGGGGGGGGTGCTGGTCGGGTGGAGAGGAACTGGACGGGGGTATGTGACGCAGTGATAGAAGGGAGGGGACCGAGGGGCGACGGGCTCGGAGAATCAGGGGAGATAGAGCCAGAGGAGTGGACGGAGATTGAGGGCGGGTCGGGTGGGGAGGAATTGGACGGGAAGATGTGACGCAATGAGCAAGTGGATGGAGTGTTCGAGAACATGAGGAACGGGATGGGAAGGGTTTGAGGGAGAGGCGAGAGGGTGAGTGCAGAGGAGTGAATTTGTGAATGGGTAGGGTGTTGGACAAAGGGAGCTGTGTAGAGGGATATGAAGCGCGTAAGGAGAGGGATTGGAGGGAGCTGTGTAGAGGGATATGGAGCGCGTAAGGAGAGGGATTGGAGGGAGGGGTGCCCAGCGGTCTGAAGGGGCAAGGAGTGACATTCAGTGGGACTGGGGAGAGGGCAGTGGGGCAGAAACCTCTGGGCAGGGAACAGGGAGGAGGTGTGTCCGCTGGCAGGGTTGCAGTGAGTGGTTCGGGAGGGGAAAGGGGAGGGGCCAGGTGCCTACAATTCTCGTAGTAGTCGTAGACGGTCACGTAGGCGTCCTGAAGATTCTCCACCACGAAGACTCGGTGAAGAAGTGCAAGCACTTCGACAGGCAGGAACTTGTGCATCTGTAGGCCGAGCGGTGGGTTGGCGATTCAGTACGAGATCTCCTCCGCACGTCGCCTGCTCCCCCACTGTCCCAGACGCACCTTCCCCCCCTCCCCTGCAACCGTCAGGACCAAGCTGAGACTGATGGGACGGGGTCCTCGCCACTCACCTCTGGAATGTACACCAGCAAGTGCCCGTCCTGTGTCTCTGACCTGCTCACACAAGGATGGCTCGGCTTCTGTAGCAGAGAGAGAGTTATTTATAAAGATGAAAAAGATCAAATATCAGTTGTTGTTTTTTTTTCCTTTAAGTCTGTCTGAGGCGGTCCCAAGCCCGGCTGTGAACATAAGAACATATGAAAAAGTAGCAGAAATAGGTTATCTGACCCGGCGAGCCTGCTCCGCCATTCAATATGATCATGGCTGAGCTGGCCATGGATTCATCTCTGCCTACCTGTATTTCCCCCACAACTCTTAATTCCCCCAATATGCAAGCGTCTATTCAAACTTGTCTTAAACATATTTACTGATGTAGCCTCCACTGCGAATTGGGCAGATAATTCCACAGATTCATCACTCTCTGGGAAAAAGAAGTTCCTCCTCATCTCCATCCTAAATCTACACCCCCGAATCTTGAGGCTATGTAGTACTCCAAGTGTGGTCTGACCAGGGTCAGATATAGCTGTAACATTACCTCTCAGCTCTTAAACTCGATCCCACGGTTGATGAATGCCAATGCACCACATGCCTTCTTACCCACACAGTCAACCTGCGCAGCAACTTTGAGTGTTGTATGGACTTAGACCCCAAGATCCCTCTGATCGTTCACACTGCCAGCAGTCTTACCAATAATAGTATATTCTACCATCATATTTGACCTTCCTAAATGATGGTATCTGGGTTGAACAACATTTATCTGGGTTGAACTCCATCTGCCACCTCTATGCCCAGTTTTGTATCCCGTCGATGTCCCGCTGTAACCTCTGACAGCCACTCACACTGTCCACAACACTGACATCCTTTGTGTCATCAGCAAATTTAATAGCCCATCCCTCCACTTCCTCATTTCAAGTAATTTATAAAAATCACGAAGAGAAGGGCTCCCAGAGAAGATCCCTGAAGCACAGCACCGGTCACCGACCTATATGCAAAACATGACCCGTCTACAACCACTCTTTGCCTTTTCTGTGCAAGACAATTCTGGATCCACAAAGCAAGGTCGCCTTGGATCCGCATGATTCTGGGTCCCTTTGGGTGTTGGATGTGCGTCGACATATCGATTTGGGGATGCGTGCACATCTCGGGAGGTGTCGGCAAACCTGGGGTTCGATGACTGAAGGGCTTGCACATGGATTTAGAGGTGCGCACAGATTTGAGAGCGCTGCTAGATTTGGAGCTGCACACAGATTTCGAGCTGTCAGTTAATTTGGGTGCTCCATGTAAGTACATAGGTTTGTTGGTTTACCCACCGATTAGCGGCTGGACACAATTCTACGTGTATTGGTAGATTTGTGGCTGCACTTGGATTTGGGGTGTCCTGAACTTTGAATTTAGCCTTGCATTTTAGGGGACTGCACATGGATTTGGAGATGTGCACTGATTTAGGAAGGGTCGAAGAATATGGGATTGCACACGGAGTTGAGGATGTGTGAGACTTTGGTGTGCCGACAGATTTAGGATGTCATTGAACTTTGAACTGTTTTTCTTACTAATCTTTTAAGGTAGAAGCATTTATTTTGTAACCTGTTTGAAATTTTTCTTCCTCTGGGTACTGATGTGCATATTTCGGAGTCATCGGTTTTAGGTTGCGCACGGAATTGGGGTTTACAATGATTTGGGATCATTCTCTAATTTGCGGGCGCACACGGATTTCGCGGTCCATACTGATTTGGGGATGCGCTCTGATGTAGGCGGATGTTAAGAATACGCCGATCGACATGAATTTAGCGGTGCATGCAGATTTAGTGAAGTTTACGAGTATTTGGGAGTACAGATTAATTTGGTGATACCAGCCGATTTTGGAGTGTCTTTGGGTTTGGGGATGCACACGAATCTCGGGATTTGGGGGTTTTGGCAAATTGAAGGCTTCACACACATTTGGTATTGCCGGCAGACTTGGAGATGCGCACCGAGTTGGGGTGTGTCAGATTTGGTGTCGGCATTTTGTGGTGTCTGTTAACTTGGGGGTGCACACAGATTTGGGTATCTCCGTAAACTTAGGAGTTTATCGGCGAACGTGGTGTGCATATGGAATTTGGAGTGCGAAAGGATTTGGTATAATCCAATGTGTATGTGGGGGTGCCTGCTGATTTGGGACTGTGACGAATATCAAGGTTCTTTCATTCGTACAAACATTAGCAATAAATGCAATTTGAATTTATGGTTCAGGCAGCCATGATGTGAAGTGTTTGAAGTCACTGTTACTTGGAGAATCTAATTTGAATGTGGGGGTTGCAGAGTTTTAGCGGTGCGCGCAGATTGGGGATGCACAAGATTTGAAAGTGCGTGAAAGCACACACACAGATACTCGCGCACACAGACACAGAAACACACACACACACACACACACTCAGACACACACACAGACACACACACACAGACACACACAGACACAACACACACAGTCACACACACAGACACACACACACAGACACACACAGACACAACACACACACAGACACTCGCGCACACAGACACAGAAACACACACACACACACACACACACACACACACACACACACAGTCACACAGACACACACACACAACACACACAGTCACACACACAGACAGACACACACAGACACACACACACACACACAGTCACACACACACACACTCGCCCACACAGACACACATACACACACATACAGATACTCGCGCGCACACACACACACACACAGACACACACACACACACACACACACACAGTCACACAGACACACACACACAACACACACAGTCACACACACAGACAGACACACACACACACACACACACACACACACACACACACATAACGGAAGTTTCATCTACCTTTCCAGCTCTCTGCCATGTTCTTTGACATATGTGGGGTGATATGATTAAGAAACTCTCACCCCACCACCACTGGACTGTTGAGTTTTATGGCCATGCGGTAGGGTCAGGGGTAGTTTCGGGACGAGGCCCCAAATGTTCTGACTGTGACTAAGTCAGTGAAGTAGTTGGAAGGTTTCATGGATCGGAAAGTGTTTATTCATGTCGCCACACACAGACAGCTTACAAAGGACCCTCTAGGTCGAGTCCACAAAAACCCTAACTACATCAAGAGTTTATACCGTTGACGAGAATGGCAATAGTGGGCGATTCAATGCAATTTTACAGACTTTATTTCAATATTCTGTATTTGATAAATGATTTCCATTTCCCTGAAGTACATATTTACAGTGGAAGCAAATGCTATTGATAAGACACCTCGAAGGTTCTGATGCTGTTCCTGGGACAAAGTTACTCACACGGCTGGTCTAAAAATTAATTCACTAAATTAATCACAACCCGTCACCGCGGGGATGGCACCTGTCTGATGTAATAGGCTTCTAAATAAGTTAAGGAGTTTTATTATAAAATATGTTGAAATCTGTCCCTGTGGGGTCGCTAGATGGTGTTTATAAACCCGGGACATGTGGTGCTTCAACATTTCATTCCAATAGACCGCCTGAGGCACAGGGGGACACATTGCTGCGCAGGGAAAATGTCGGCAATGTTGAAACGGTACTACAGTGTGCAGAAAATATTGTACCTGGTCATTGCCGTCACTGGAGTTCCTGGTGAGTGAGCAGAGCAGTTTATGTTTGGTATTTCCGTGTGTTAACCGGTGTGAACCTGTTTATAATCAATCAACAAGCTTCCAAGTTGATGATCTTTGCATAGATATCCGTCAAAGATATTTATCCTGTCAATTCAATATCCTGATTGTTTTATATGTGATGACAAGATGAATGAATCCCCGGTCTCTCCTCTAACTCAGGGGATCGACCTGAACTTTGTTCTTACCTTTAACGTTCTCTTGTCCTGATTTGTCCCAGTACCGGGGCGGGCAGCTCTCCTGGACGGTGTAACGGGGAATCTTTTAATGGGACCTTGTCCAGATTTGTCCCACAGCTGGGGAACGGAGGCTCTCCGTGAAGGGGTGACTGGGATGGGTTTACATTGTGAAGTTCACTTGCTCTGAGTTATTATTCAGAGAAAACCCCTGGTCCAGTGTTTCACGTCTCCAGGTGGAGTCTGTCACAGATAACCACCAGTGTCCATAGATATGCTGACGAGAGTTATCGAATTGAACTGTGCTGTAAAATTAATCCATTAGTCTACGTCCTCGCTACGCCGGATAATTTTGAAAACGCCGGTTTCGAGTAAAAACGGCAGGCGTCCACAATAAGCGTTTTTCAAAATATCTCCGTCCACATTAGGCAGATATTTGGGCGAATCTCCTCCTACTGGGCATGTGTGGGACACATAGAAAACAAGAGAAGAGGAAATGCTATACTTGGTGCGCGTTTGTCCAGTTACAGACTAGAAAAAAAAAGTTTAAAGAAATTGCTCTTGGCTCTCGCGCAGGAGGACCTAAAACTAAAAAAAAACAACAAATACTGGAGCGTATGGAGGCAACCGACAGTATGACCCAGCTGACGACGAACATTGAAAAACTGACTAACTCTGTTGCATTAATAAAGCACCTTGTTAAATGTATAAAACGTCTGCATCAGTGTTGTCTTGTATTTCCATACAATGTTACATTAGGCTGTTACACATCTATTGTCAGAGAAGTACTTGCAAAAATAGGTGAACCACCTTCATACAAGCAAGGACAGAAACAGGGCAAAGGGAGTATACTTATTTATTCAGTAAGCTATGGGTCGAAGTATTTGGTGAGTACATTTCTAACTCTTCTGGCTTCAGTCTCGTCCGTCTGTTCTGAAATTGTTAGGTGGTGGCGTTCAAGAAAACAACGAACATCTGTTCCGGCACTTCATGACAGCGTTTTTAAAGTCAAAAAAGCTCACTTTACAATTTAACTCTCACGCCGTTCACACCGACTGCGCGTTATAACAGCTTGCGCAGTACCAAACAGAAGCAGGGAAAGAAACAGTGTTGTTCTGGTATGGTCATGACAGCGTTTTTAAATCTCTCCGTTTACCCCGTACACACTACGCCGGATATTAGGCGTTTTCAGATTTATTAACTCTGGAGAGTGTTTCTGAAAATCTCCGTTTTCGGGGGATGAAAACGCCGTTTAAGTGTGGACAGAAGGTCAAAACGAAGAGAGAAAGCTTCGTTTTCAAAATTATCCGGCGTAGTGCTCTCTGGTTACTAAATTGTTCCGGCTTTCCCTCTGAGACGCGTTGTAAATTGGGGCACTGTATCGCCCCGAAACGATAGTTTGTTCAATTCCATGTAAGCTGCCTGACCTGCTGGATCCCGCCAGTATTTTGTGTGCTGATCCCCTCTGCGTCCCTTCTCGGCCCCATCAGAAGCTGAGCTTCGGGAGGCGTTGTCAGTCACGGTTAAGTCAGTGAAACCGGCCCCGTCAGTGACTGGAATCGGGATCAGAACCGATCGTTATTGTTCACTCAGCTCGTTTTTATCGCCGACGATTGTCCACACATCGTCGTATCTTCATACTGAAAAAGGGAGGTCAGAAACAGTGTGACCCGTGTCCGATCTTAGATCAGCAGCCGCTCACAGGCTCTAGCACTCCTGATCTTTAGCTGAAGCAAAGTCCCGTGTTAATTCCTGGAGAATGTGTTCAGTAATGGCAGTGTCTATCCTCTCTCTCCCCCATCCCCCCCCCCTCTCTTTCTCCCCAGTGAATTTAGTGGCGATTGTGATCCTGTCCCGGGGAAAGTGCGGCCTCTCTACCTGCACCACTCGCTACCTGGTGGCCATGGCAGCGGCGGATCTACTGACCATTGTCACCGAGGTCATTTTGTCTCGAATCAATTGGTATTACTTCCCGTGGAATTTTCTGGACATCACCCCTGTGTGCAGTGTTACCGATGTACTGAAGTACACAGCCACAGACTGTTCTGTCTGGTTCACCGTCACTTTCACCTTTGATCGTTTTGTCGCCATTTGCTGCCAGAAGCTGAAAACAAAATATTGCACCGGGAAAACTGCGGCTGTGGTTCTGACAACAACCGGCGTACTGTCTTGTCTGAAAAACATTCCACGATATTTCACGTTGGAACACAGCGTGATCATCGACAATGTACCGTGGTTTTGTAGAACCAGGGACAATTATTTCACTGACCCCGGGTGGGTAGGATATGACTGGCTCGATACGGTTTTAACTCCGCTCCTCCCTTTCGCTGGGATCCTGCTGCTCAACGCTCTGACAGTCAGGCACATTTTAGTGGCCAGTCGGGTCCGTAAGGGGCTGAAGGGTCAGAGCAAGGGGGAGAACCGCAGTGACCCGGAGATGGAGAGCAGGAGGAGGTCTGTGGTTTTACTCTTCACTCTCTCCGGCAACTTCATCTTCCTGTGGATGACGTACGTTGCAAATGTCATATATTATCAGGTCGCAGGAAAAGGATCTGATTTCAATGATTCTGAATGGATCTTTCACTACGTCGGAGTTTGGCTGAGTATTTTCAGCTGCTGCACGAATACATTCATTTACACGGTGACTCAGTCGAAATTCAGGGAGCGGCTGATAGGCGCGGTGAAATATCCGGTCACGTCGGTGCTTCAGTTCATGAATAAAGCCGCGTCCTGAGCACAAGCCAGTGCGGGCCGCTGTGTGTCGGGCCCGGGCTCTGGTTCCTCTCATTCACCGCCTGATGGCCAAGGTGTTATTTCCGGGCGGGTTTTCCCCGCTACCGGTAGCTCCGGGACATTCGGGTAGTCTGTGTGGTGGAGGGAGGGGGCGTGGACGTGAGGGAGTAAAACACCGTCATGGCGATTCATAAACTCAGTGTCCCGCCATATGCCAATCAATGTACTGCTCCAGAATGCCGCCCAGCATTTGATCTGTGAATATGTCTATTTATCCCCTTCCCTGCTCAGTACCTCACAATCTGACGTTCCCAGACAACTGTAGGGCTGGTGTGATACTGGGCGGCTAATCCACTGCCAGTTCTCTTGTCTCCAACTTCCACATGAATAATGGGCTGACCTGAAAATATAGGGCGGAATATGGATAAACACTGTTTTTTTTATTGATTAAAAGCCAGGTCGCCCCATCTTAATGAGCGCCTCCGCAGCTACTAATGACTGACGACAATAGCTGAATGCAGATTATAGCTGGGAGATTAGTATCCAAGGATACATACAGTATGGAAAGAACAGGCTGGAAGGCAGAGGTGGTGGCGTAGCTCTGTTTGTTAAAAAAAAAACAAAATCAAATCATGAGAAAGAGGTGATATAGGGGCGGAAGGTGTTGAATCATTGTGGATAGAGCTGGGGAACTACAAGGTGAAAAGACCCTGTACAGACCATGCAACCGCAGTGAGGATGTGACCTACAAATTACAACGGGAGACAGTGAATGCTTACGGAAAGGGAAATGGTAGAATAGTCATGGGGGATTTAAATATGCGTGTAGATGGGAAATATCAGGTTAATCCTGGATTCCAGGTTGGGGAATTTCTAGAGTGCCTTCGAGATCGCTTTTTAAGGCAGCTGACGTTTGAACCCACTGGAGGATCTGCTCTCCTGCACTGGGTGTGAGGCAATGAAGAGAAACTGACTGGAAACCTGAAAGCAAAACAACCTTTAGGGGCAAATGAGCAGAATGTTTCTGAGTTCACCCCGAGGTTTGAGAAGGAGAAGCTAAATCAGATGTGCTGGTATTACAGCAGAGTGACGGTAATCACAGAGACAATTACAATCGGCCAGAATTAATCAGAAAAGAACACTGGCAGGGACTACGGCAGGGCAGCAATGGCTGGAATTTCCGGAAGCAATTCGGAAGGCTCGGGATAAATACATCACAAAAGAAGAAGAATTTTGCAGGAATGTCAATACCAGCATAAAAATCTAAGAGAGGCGATATAATTGAGTAAAAAAAAAATGTGGGAAGTCAGACAATATGGAAGCTTATGAAAACCAAAAGAAGTCTACTAAAAAGTCATTAAGAACGTAAAGATGGAATACTAATTTAAGCTGGACAGTCATATAAAAGAGGACACCAAAGGTTTCTTCAGCTACATAACGTGTTAAAGGGAGAAGAGACTGAATTTCCGGCCGTGGGTAAACGAGAATTAGTAATGGGGGCAAACGAAATGGTGAACTGAATCAGTATTTTAGGAGTGTGGGGAAAAATTGGCAGATGGTGCATAGTGTCGGGAAGTGTATAGAAGAAGAAATGAAAGGGTTAACTATTTTATAAATGGAAGGGAAATGTATTGTAACACGCGCTTCCTCTAGGCTTAATCAGGGGGTGACAATCCCCCTGCCCCGCCAAATTTAATAAATCTCGTCGGGGTGGATGCTGCGCGATGTGTACCCTGTTACAAATCAGTACCCCGAAATAACAAACAGTACACAATTTGCGGTTAAACGATTAAGCTGTATAACTATTACCTTGACTACATGGTTAGTAGAGAATATATACATATATAAAATGGAAATAAGGCACCAATCTGATTAAACGGTCCTGTGCACACGCAGTTGGAGCTCACGCAGTTCAGTTGTTCTTCTTCCTCCATCGATCTCCTCCTTTGGGCCTCCGCTCGGAGACGACCCCGTTCGGCGATCCACCACATTTCTCCGTTCGCGTCTTCTCTCTTCATCTCTCTCTCTCTCCTTCTCGCAAAAGCCCGCAAAAGCAGCTGCTTCCAGAATCACAAGACAGGGCAACAAAATCCTGATTTGCTAACATGCATCAACAGTCCGGTTATCTCCGCCCATAACCAAAACATTGCTGCTACAGAGAAACCATTCCTTCAGCAGTGAACATTGCAAAAAGAAACATTACATAGCAGTGAACCCTTACAGCTCGTTACACTCTCCCCCAACCACCAAATTTAGTCATGTCCTCATGACGTTGAGATAGTTCGCCAACCCTTCCTACAAACACAAAGTCCAATCCAGATGCAAAGTCAGTGACATAGCTCGCCACAACAGCAGAGATCACACACTGTTCACCAGGAGCTACATAGATCAACCTATCCGGTGGTCTACTAATTCTCTGAGACATCCGTACCTCCTCACCTAACTCTTCAGACTCAGACGCTGCTGGTGATACTTCGTGTCTGCTTGCCGAGTCCTCCCCCACCCCCACCCCCGCAACCCGGAGCCCTCTGTCCCGTGTCCATGCCCCGCTTTCTCTCCTTCAATGTCCTGCTGTAACCCAGGCTGCCTACAACTCCCCCACCCCCTCCACCTCACCTGACTCAGTGGAAAAGAGCCAGGGCTTTCTTCCTCAATCAACGGGGAGTTAGCGAAAGGCAGCATGTACCTCACATCCAGATCATCACCCTCCGAATCAGTATCCCTCTCTTGGGCGCGACCCGAACCAGCCTCTCCCGCTGTGGGCAGTGCAGTCGCCCCGCGTTTTCGCAGAGTCCCCTTACTAGGTGTAGGCCCCAAGTGGGGCTCTGGATCTACCTGCACCTCTTGTGCCAGAGGCAACAGGTGGTTCCGATGGATAATCTTGACAGGACCCTTCCCCTCTCTCTCGTTTCACCCGGAACACTGGTAGGTTTGGCATCTGACTCTCCACCACATAGGGTGTGGCCGCCCAGCAGACAGCTAACTTGTACTTTCCAGGTAGCCCCAAATTCCTTATGAGGACTCGGTCTCCCGGCAGGAGTTGGGAGAACCTCACTTTCTGATCATACCTCCTCTTATTTCCTCGATTCTGCTTGGCGGCTGCAGCCCCAGCCAATTCATAAGCGCTTTTCAGCTCGCTCCTCATATCACAACATACTTCAGATAAGGCTTCGGTGGTAAGTCACCCTCATCAGTCCCAAAACAAGGGTCAATGGGCAACCTCGCCTCGCGCTCAAACATCAGATAACATGGCGAGTACCCAGTAGCTTCATTTCGTGTACAGTTGTAACAGTGAACCAGATCTCAATATGTTGACTCCACCAGCTCTCGCTGATCTCCATGGTCCCGAGTACGTCTAGCAAGGTCCTATTAAACCCCTCAGGCTGGGGATCGCCCTGCGCGTGATAGAGCGTGGTCCTCGACTTCTCAACTCCAAGCATGCGCAGTGACTCATAGAAGAGTCTGCTCTCGAAGTCCCGTCCCTGGTCACTATGTATCCGCCTGGGAAGGCCATAATGAACGAAATACTTCTCCCACAACACTTTTGCCACCGTAGTCGCCCTCTGGTCCTTGGTAGGAAAAGCCTGAGCATATCTGGTGTGGTGGCCCGTAATGACTAAGACATTAGCCGTGTTGCTGGCATCGGGTTCTATGGACCTGAAATCTATACACACGAGGTCCAGGGGCCCTGCACTCTGCAAGTGGGACAAAGCAGCTGCCCGCATGGGCAGTGTCTTCCGGCGTATGCAACGAATGCACGACTTGCAGTATTCTTCAACCTCCGACTTCATTCGACGCCAGTAAAACCAGTCGCTGAGCAATTTATAGGTCGTTTCCACCCCCAAATGTCCAGAATCATCATGAAGAGACATCAGTGCAATCCTCTGATACTTCTTGGGCAGACCTAGCTGGCAACGCCGGGGTCGGATCGGTGATGACGTGACCCGGTATAAGATCTGGCTCTTCAACTGCAATCGAGGCCATTCTTTCAGTTATGGAGGCACCGAAGCGTCGTTCGTCTTCTCCACCTGAGCCATGTCTCCCTTTTCAACAGCGGACCAAATAGTGCCAATGCCCGGGTCATCCCGCTGAGCAGCCGCCACTTCCCCAGAACTCAATTCCGGCAGCAGTGAGGTCACAGTGAACCTGGGGAATGACGTCATCGGAAGCCGCCCATTGATCCGCTGCTCGATCCGGCCGCTCCTTTTCCTCTGCCTTCACGGTGATGGCAAACTGTCACAGGGCCGTCACCCCAGGGGCAGGAACGCTCTCCCCCTCCTCGTCCCTGTCCAGTCCCTCATGCACCTGTCACCCCAGGGGCAGGAACGCTCTCCCCCTCCTCTTCCCTGTCCAGTCCCTCATGTACCTGTCACCCCAGGGGCAGGAGCGCTCTCCCCCTCCTCGTCCCTGTCCAGTCCCTCATGCACCTGTCGGGACAAAGCATCCGCATCAATGTTCCGGCTCCCCGGCCGGTACTTCAGGCTGAAATCATCCAACTCTGTCCAAAAGTCTCTACGGGTTTAGATATTCTCCACCCTCCTGTCCCTCCTCCCCTCCCTTTCTTCCCCAGGGGAGGGTAACCACACAGAAGCTGATTCAAGGGGTGACTCACTTTGGCGTAGCCCGTCAGGAATCTCCGATAATAACCACAGAACCCCAGGGATGAGCGCAGGGCGCTCACAGTCTGGGGCCTTGGCCAAGTGATCACCGCTTCTATCTTAGCCGGGTCTGTCACAACTCCATCAGGAATCTCCGATAATAACCACAGAACCCCAGGAATGAGCGCAGGGCGCTCACTGTCTGGGGCCTTGGCCAAGTGATCACGCTTCTATCTTAGCCGGGTCGTCACTACTCCAAACCGTGAGATTACGTGTCCAACGCAGCTAACAGACGTTTGGCAGAACTAGCATTTGTCCAGGGAAAGTTTTAACCCTTCAGCTTTCAGGCAGCGAGCACCTTGAGTAGCCTCGCTTCATATTCTTCCAAGGTGAATCCAAATACTATGAGGTCATCAAAATACACCAACACCTCAGGCGAGTTCATATCACCTACCGTCTTCTCCATGACCCGCTGGAAGGTTGCAGGGGCTCCCGATATGCCCTGGGGCATCTTTTCGAACTGGAAGAATCCAAGAGGACATATAAAGACTGTATTCTCTTTGTCGGCCTCACTCATGGGGATCTGCTACTATCCACTCCTCAAATCCAGCACACTAATCCACTTTGCACCACTCAGAGAGGCCAGCGCGTCTTCGAGCCTCGGGACCGTATACTGGTCAGGGACGGTGCGCCTGTTCAGAGTCCTATAGTCCACACACATGCGTACCTTCCCGTTCTTCTTCCGGGCCACGACTACTGGGGAGGCCTAGGGGCTTTGGGACTCAGTGATGATCCCAGCTCCCTTCAACTTACACAAATGCTGCTGCACGTCTTCCATGTCTGCAGGGGCCAGTCGCCGCGACCTCTCTCTAAACGGGGTGTCCTCGGTCACCCGGGTAGCGTGACGCGTGCTCTTGGAACAACCAACATCAAACTCGCTAATGGAAAATACACCTTCCAGCTTCAACATCTTCTCCACCAGCCTCCTTTTCCTGCCCGGCGGCACCGGGGAGTCCCCGAAGTTGAATGACTCAGCGGTCAACTTCCCCCGCTTTTCCAATAGTTTCTCCCCGGCGTGCCTCACGGGGGCTCTAAACATTACCGTCACCAGGAACAAATGCGCCAGGGGCATCCCCCGCTTGAAGGTGACCTCCCTCTTCGTAGTGTTCCTGACGATCACTGCCACCCTGCTCGGCTGTAAAACTGAGGGCTTCTGCAATTCGGGCCTCACCAGCACCCCAGCCAGAAATCCCGACACCCCCTTGTGGTTCTCCAGAGCGTCCACTAAGAAAGGTTCGCCCTCAGGCACTCTGGGAAATATGGTGGGTCTCCATCACTCTCGCTATTTCCCCGGGCCGTATCACCATTGGCTTCGACTGGGTGAACCACACGGTCCCTCGTTTAAATTTGGTATCCAGCCCAATGCTGCCACACACTTCCTCAAAATCACCTTGATACACTGGGAGCACGGACAGGGTCTCCAAAATCTCTCCCTCGCCTTCTCCTTACAGACCCCCATGAGCCTCCTCACCAGAGGGATGTTGGTCCCCACCAGAATTGAAACGCAGCCCTTCTCAACAGGGAAACCAGCACCTCTATACCAAGACCCTCAGACACTCCCACATCGGCCTCCGAGAACTCCAGTTTCACTGACAAATAACCGTCGTATGGATAATCACCAGCACTGAGACCCCAAATCTCCAGTGCACTGAATGGTGTCAAGGGTAAATGCTTCAGATACCGGTTGTAAAACGAATGGTACAGTAACGTGACCTGCGACCCCGTGTCGAGTATGGTTTTAGCGTAAATACTCTCTATCCGTCGCGACACACTAGAGCGTGGTCCCACTAAGCCTTCAGGAATAGGGTCTTTCCCTTTCGGGAATTCCTTGGTACATTGCTGGGAACGTGTTCCCCCAGAGATACCGGGCCGTTCCCTAACTGGGTCCCCTCTAGGTTTTCCCAACGACTCTCCCTGCCGAGGTACCCGGGGGCTCACTCTCCTTCTGGCGTGAGACCAGCTGCCAGCAGCCCTCCGCACTGTTCGTCCCCTCGGGGAATCTGCACCCAGCCCAGCAGCTCCATCATATGGGGGGGGGGGATCACACCCGCAGATAACAGCTGATGTATCTCCGATCTGAACTCTGCCGCAATCTCCTCTACCGCTCCCCGGGGTAGGCTATCTGTGGTCACTTCACCGCAGGGGACACTACCGAGGACTGTACCTGCTGACTGAGTCCTCCCACGCTCCCGCAGCGTTCTCCTCTTCCCGTACCTCTCTGATCAGCTCAACAAAAGGTGGAGGGGGCACATCTTACGAGACTGTCAGAGACCCCACACAATCGGGTCATGGGACAGGGCACTCCTGGCTATCTGGTCCATTCTTAACCGATCCACCTCAGCCGCCTGAATGACCCCTCTGCGCCGTAAGCAATTTAGCTGCCTCTCTAGCCGTAAAATAAAAGCAGAAACTTTCTCCCCCTTCTCCTGACGCATGCTTTGAAACGCCACCAGGAGCTCCACTGGGCTTCCAGTCGGATCAAAGTCATTGCCCAGTGCTTGTTGATAACTGACAGCTGTCGCTACGGGATAATGTAACCTGACAGCTCTCTCGTCAACGGCCCGCCCATTCAAACTTTCAACCAATCGCTGTCGCTTTTCATCATCCGAGCACTGCCACTCATCGAACAACTGAGAGGTTCGTTCCGCCCACGTCTCATACTCCTCCTCCCCTTTCGGGGTGGGTGTTATTCCAGAGAATAGGTGGAGCCTGCCACAGCTGGGACTCTGAATCTGATTTTTCCATTTATTCGCCAGAGAAGTAAGGGCGGCTACTACCTCAGAATTCTCACTCTTCACCAGGGGACGTGGACTAATTAGACCTTCCAACTCCGACCACTCTTTCCCCTCACTCCACAGAAATGATAGAACCCAGTCTTTGAAATCTCCGCCTCCAGCTCCCTCAGCGCTGGTTTGCATGAGAACAAGAGCTGCATCCGCCATTTTATCAAGTCTCTGCTCACAATCACAACTTCAACAGAACTTAACAGTGGAATTAACAATTCATCCGCAGTACAAATATCTGCCCCACTGGTTCATTGTTCAGGGTAATTACACAACATCCAACAGAATCAATCCCGAACGTAGCCCTCACAATTGTAATTCTCGGTTTGCCTTGCGGCTTAATCTAGGGGGTGATAACCCCCTTCCCGGCCCAACTGAAGAAATCTCGTTTGGATGGATGCTGCCCGATGTGTCCCCTGTTACAAATTAGTGTCCAGAAATAACAAACAGAACACACTTTGCGATTAAATGATTAAGCTTTATAACTCTTACTTTGACTGTATGGTTAGTAGAGAAACAAAATTGAAAAAAGGGTGCGATCTTATTAAACAGTCTGTGCGCAAAAGTGGAGCTCACTGATAGGCCGATCGGTCCCCATCGGCCTCCTCCGATCGTACTGCCCTTCGGACCCGCGCTCCGATTCCACCCTGTCCGGCAGTCTAGCAAATCTCTCCATTCGCGTCTTCTCTCTCCATCTCTCTCTCTGACAAAATCAACCGCTCCCAGATTCACGAAACAGAGCAACAAAATCCTGATTGGCTGACATGCATCCCATAGTCCTGTTATCGCCAGCCATAACACGAACATTGCTGCTGCAGAGAAACTGTTACTTCAGCAGTGAACATTACAAAGAAGCCATTACATTAGCAGTGAAACCTCACAGCGCGTTACACATGACAGAAGCATCTGGCTTCCCTTGGGCTGTATTCCCTGGAGTTCAGGAGAATGGGGGCTGGGGTCGTGAGGGGAATCTCATTTAAACATTCTGAATTTTAAAAGCTCTGAACAGATTAGATATGCGAAAGTTATTTCCCATGGTAGGTGAATCTAGGACAAGAGAGCACAACTTCAGGATCGAAGGACATCCATTTGGAACAGAGATGAGGAGAACAGAGGGTGGTAAATTTGTGGAATTTGTTGCCACATGCAATTGTGGAGGCCAAGTCATTGGGTGCATTTAAGACAGAAAGAGATAGGTTCTTGATTAGCCAGGGGATCAAAGGGTATGGGGAGAAGGCAGGGGAGTGGGGATGACTGGAGAATTGGATCAGCCCATGACTAAATGGCGGAGCAGCCTCGAAAGGCCGAATAGCCGACTTCTGCTCCTATATCTTATAGTCTTAATTGAGTTGACTGAGTGAATCCATTCCCACATTCAGAACAGGAGAGTGGCATCCCCCAGTGTGAATTCGCTGATGTATTTTAAACTCAGATGACCGAGTGAATTCCTTCCCACAATCTGATCAGGTGAACGGTTTCTCCCCAGTGTGAATTCGGTAGTGGCTCACAAGTTTGGATGACTGACTGAATCCCTTCCCACATTCAGAGCAGCTGAAAGGTTTCTCCCCAGTGTGAACTCGCTGATGCACCTTCAGTCGAGATGACCAAGTGAATCCCTTCCCACATTCAGAGCAGGTGAATGGCCATTCCCCAGTGTGAAGTCGCTGATGTTCCTTCAGTTGAGCGGAATGGGTGAATCTCTTCCCACATTCTGAGCAGATGAATGGTTTCTCCCCAGTGTGGTCTAACTGGTGTGTCAGTAGTCGAGAACGCCGAGTGAATCCTTTCCCACAGTCTGAGCAGGTGAATGGCCTCTCCACAGTGTGAACAAACTGATGATCTTTCAGCTGAGCTGCATCGGTGAATCCCTTCCCACATTCTGAGCAGAGGAATGGTTTCACCCCAGAGTGGATTTGCTGGTGTCTCAAGAGCTGAGATGACCGAGCAAATACCTTTCCACATTCAGAGCAAGTGAACGGCTTCTCCCCAGTGTGAACTCGCTGATGCTCCTTCAGTACAGATGACCGAGCAAATACCTTTCCACATTTAGAGCAGGTGAATGGCCTCTCCCCAGTGTGAACTCGCTGGTGTGTCAGTAGGTCAGATGACTGAAGGAATCTCTTCCCACAGTCTGAGCAGGTGAATGGTCTCTCCCCAGTGTGAACTAACTGATGTTGTAGCAGGTGATTTGACTGAATGAATCTTTTCCCACAGTCTGAGCAGGTGAATGGCTTCTCCCCAGTGTGAACTCGCTGGTGGGTCTGCAGGTTGGATGATTGAGCGAATCCCTTCCCACAGTCTGAGCAGGTGAATGGCTTCTCCCCGGTGTGAACTCGCTGGTGTCTCTGTAGTTTGGAGGAGTGAGTGAAGCCCTTCCCACAGTCTGAGCAGGTGAACGGCATCTTTTCAGTGTGAACCAGCTGGTGTTCATTCAGTTGAGATGATTGAGTGAACCTTTCCCACATTCAGAGCAGGTGAATGGCTTCACCCCGGTGTGAACTCACTGGTGTCACTGTGTTGTGGTTGAGTGTGTGAATGTCTTCCCACCATCCGAGCAGGTCAATGTCCTCTCACTGGTGAATTTTCTGATATACCTTTAGCATCAATAACAGAATGGCTTCCCACAGTCAGAACAGGTGGAGCATCTCACTATGGTGTGAACTTACTGATGTGTCTTCAGACTGGATGACTGAGTGGTTCCCCTCCCTCACACAGAGCGGGTGAATGGTCTCTCCCCACTGTGAACTCACTGGCGTGTCTGTGGGTAGCCTGTGAGTGAATCTCTTCCCACACTGAGAGAAGGAGAATGATATCTCACTACGATCAATTCTCTGGCAATTCAAAAAGACAGACGTTTGAATGCCTTGTACAATCAATGCAGTTGAGAACTGATCTCCAGTGAACAAATGCTGGTGTGTTCTCAGCTCCCGGTTCCAGTGAATTACACAGAGTTAAAACAGAAAATTTCATTTCAGAGACAGAATACATTTACCAGCTGGGATGAGATACTTCTTCATCTCCAAAGATCGACAACAGATGTGTTGGTGTTGCAAAGAAAATATTTGGTCACTCCTTAAATATCCAGACAGAGACAGAAAAACTGATGTTTTGTTGTGTTGAAGATTCCCGTACACAAGTGCTCTGCAATTTCAAACCTGTAAAAATATTTGCAAAAGACATCAATTGGTGAAGGACAATATTTCAGGAGAGGTTTCGTCTGTGGTGAGAACATCAGAACAAAAGAAATAGGAGCAGGAGTTGGCCATCTGGCCCTTAGAGCCTGATCTGCCATTGAATAAGATCATGGCTGATCTGGCCATGGACTCATCTCCACCAACTGCCTTCTCCCCATAACCCTTAATTCTCCAACTATGCAAAAATCTATCCAATCTTGTCTTAAATATATTTACTGAGGAAGCCTCCACTCCCTCATTGGGCAGAGAAATCCACAGATCCACCACTCTCTGGGAAACGCAGTTCCTCCTCATCTCCATCCCAATTTACCCGAATTTTGAGGCAATGTCTCATCTACCAGTGGAAACAACTTTCCTGCCTCTATCTTATCTATTCCTTCCATAATTTTACATGTTTCTATATGATCTCCTCTGAATGTGAGCTGTGGCGTCACAATTTTACCAATTTCAACACAAGCTGGGGGTTGTCAACTTGAGATATACCTCAGGATACTGTGGGAAGTGAGGGAGAAAATTGCTGAGCCTCTGGTGATGATCTTTGCACATCAATAGGGAGAGGAAAAGTACCAGAGGATCAGAAGACACTGTTCCCTTTTTAAAAAAGGGAGTAGAGATCAGCCAGAAAATTACAGACCAGTGGTTCTTACTTCAGTGCAGGGCAAGTTGTTGGAGAAGCTCCTGAGAGGCAGGATTTCTGAGCATTTGGAGAAGCATAATCTGATGTGGGATAGTCAGCATGGCTCTGTCTAGGGCAGATCGTGCCTTACAAACCTGATTGAATTCTTTGAGGATGCAACAAACACACTGATGAAGGTAGAGCATTGGATATATTGTACATGGCCTTCAGTAAGACTTTTGATAAGATTCCTCATGTGAGGCTCATTCAGAAAGTAACGAGGCAAGGATCCAAGTAGACCTTGCTTTGTGGATCCAGAATTGGCTTGCCCACAGAAGCCAAAGGTGGTTGTAGATGGCTTGTATCCTGCATGGAGGACGGTGACCAGTGGTGTTCTGCAGGGATGTGTTCTGAGACTCCTTCTCTTTGTGATGTTTATAAATGATCTGATGAGGAAGGAGAAGGGTGCTGATGACACAAAAGTTGAGGGTGTTGTGAAGAGTCTGGACAGTTCTCCAGAGGTTACAGCAGGATGCAGATAGGATGCAAAACTGGCAGATGGAGTTCAGCCCAGAGAAGTGTGCTGTGGTTTATTTCGGTACATCAAATTTGAAGACAGAACACAATATTATGTTGGGACTATTGGCAATGTGGAGGATCAGCGAGATCTTGTGGTCCATGTCAATTTTACACTCAAAGCTGCAGTGCTGATTGACAGTGTTGTTAAGAAGGCCTCCATCAACCATGGAACTGAGCTCAAGATCGGTGAGGTAATGCTACAGCTATATAAGACCTTCTTTAAACCCACTTAGAGTCTTGTGTTCAGTTACCTCATTACAGGAAGGATGTGGATACTACAGAAAGACTGCAGAGGAGATTTACAAGGATGTTGCATGGAATGGAGAACATGCCTTATGAGAATAGGTTGAGTGAACTTTGGAGCGATGGAAGATGAAAGATGAGCTGACAGATGTGTATAAGATGATGAAAGGCATTGATCGTGTGGATAGCCAGAGACTTTTTTCCTAGGGCTGAATTGGTGTAGTTTTAAGGTGTTGGAAGTAGGGTTAAAGGGGATGTCAGAGGTAGGTTTTTCACACAGAGAGTAGTAGGTGCATGGGATGCACTGCCAGCGATGATGGTAGAGGCAGATACCATGGAGTCTTTAGAGAGACTGTTAGATATGTACGTGGAGCTCAGGAAAACAGAGTGCAATGCGGTTGGGAAATCCGAGGCAGTTTCTAGAATAGGTTACATGGACGGCACAACACTGTGGGCCGAAGGGCCTGTAATATATTGTAGATTTCTATGTTTCTATATGCACTCATCTGCGAACAAGGCACGGATCAGACATTCTGACTGACCATCAAATTCTCTGACTGTATTCCTGTCTGTGTGAGAATGTGCTATTTCTGACTTCAATCAACCTAAGACTTGGCTCAATTTGTCTCTGTCCTTTGGTATTATTTCAAGTTCTAGTCATGTTTCACAAGACTACAAAGAGCACTTGTTTCTACATGTATGATCCTGGAGATTTACTAATTACTCAGATACCCTCCACCAGCTGATTGACAGTGATAAACCCATCGATGGCAATGCCAATGAATATAAAGTGGAGGGCAGTGGCTATTTTCATTGGAGTGCGGCACTTTTGTGATGTAAAAACCACAAGTCACTTGTCATTGAGGCAAAGGTGTTTCATATCGTTATTCACTCAGAGAGAACTAAATCTGACGGAAGGTTTTGTTTCCAAACAGCTCTAATTGACATTTTCACTGACTGGAAGGTGAACTCTTCAACCGAGATTAACTGGGAACTATATTTTTGTTCTGAGTTACTAATCCTCGGATTTACATAGCTGAAACACGGCAGTGTTTGGGAGATACATTGGCTCCCATTTCCTTCGACTGTTGGGGAACAACACTTGGTGGTGTGATCCATGGCTGCCTCTTTACCCAGAAGGGCCTGCGAACCAGAAACCTGTCTGTCAGCCACCGAACAATAAAGCGATGCGCATGCGCCGCAGAAACGGCGGCGGCCCACCGCTCATTAGCCGAAAGCCTGGCGGCACTGGGTACGGATCGTGGGGCTGAGAAAGAGGGAACGGACCGGGACTGTGCTGGGGTGCAGGACCAGTGCGGCAGGAGCTGACAGTAATAGCCCGTCAATCACGTTTCAGACGCCGCTGATTAATTCCCCACCGGAGACCCCTCCTACCTGCGGCCGGTCTTTGCGAGCCTCTCCTCTACTGAGCGCATGCGCGATATTTGGGATGACCTCATACCTCTGCGCATGCGCGTGTGAGCAAACAGAAGTTAATCTGCAGATGCCGAAATCCCAAACAACAGACGGAAAATGCTGGAGGAAAGTCAGGGAGGCAGACAGCAACTATGGAGAGAAGTGAACAGTCGGCCTTTCAGACCCAGACCCTTCTTCAGCACTGGAAAGGAAGGGAGGGAGTCAGAATGTGGGGCAGGTGAGGTGATAGGGTAAACCGGGAGACGGGGAGGAGTGAAGCAAAGAGCTGGGAAGTTGATTGTTGAGAGATAAAGGGCTGGAGAATAATAATAATAATAAATACTCTATTGATTCCAAGTGGGAAATTCATTCGTTCCAGCAGCAACATCTGAAAGCACAGCAATCAGCGGGCTGACTTTACTGAAAATAAAGTGAAGAATAATAATATACACAATAACACTGTATCAGAGTGCAATAATAATGTTTGAAACAACAATGCAGAGACTATTGAACTGTGATGTGTGTTCACCTGTCGCAGAAGATTTTTGTTACGATCCTTGTGAAGGCGGAGCTGAGTGAGTTTGTTCAAAAGGGGTCGGGGGCTTTGCTGCCTGTTCAGTAGGTCATGGAGAGGATGTTCCGGTTGTCCATAATCGATAACAGTTTGATCAGTGACATCCACTCCACCACTCACTCGAAGGAGTCTGGGTGGTGGCCAAGGATGGATCCAACCTTTCTGATGAGTTTATTTAGTCTTTCCCAACGTAAAGCAGCGAAGAAGACTGCACTCGCTACAACAGACTGGTAAAAGATCTGCCACATCCTGCCTCACGTGCTCAAGGATCTCGGCTTCATTAGAAAATGGAGTCTGCTCATCCCGTTCTTTTAAACAGTCTTGGTGTTGGTTTCCCAGTCATGTCTCTCGCCGAGGCGAACACCCAAGTATTTGTCCTCCTTCACCATCGCAACTTCTTCTCCCAGAATGTACACAGGACTCATCATAGTCCTGTTCCTCCTAAAATCTATCACCATTTCCCTGGTTTTGACCACGTTCAGGAGCAGTTGATTCTTCCCTCACTATTCCACAATCCTGTTAAACCAGCCCTCTGTACCCCGAGTCCTGCCCATCTCTGATGCACCCAACTACGGCAGAGCCATCAGGGAACATCTTTAAGTGGCCAGACTCAGAGTCGCACTGAAAGTCTGAGGTGTTCAGTGTGAACAGAAACGGAGTCAGGACAGTCCCTTGTGGGGCTCCAGTGTCACTCATCTCCACCTCAGGCAGAGAACCACCCAGCGGTGTAAACTGGGGTCTATCTTTCAAGAACGCAGTAATCCAGGAGATAGTGAATTTGTCTACGCCCATCCTTGCTCAGACAACGTGGCTGGATTGTATTGAAGTCATTAAAGAAATCAAAAACAGTGACTCTCACAATGCCACAAGCATCATCCCGGTGGGAGTGAGCTCGCTGCAACAGAGAGATGATGGTATCATCCGCTCCCTCATGAGGTTGGTAGGGAAACTGTAGAGGGTCCGAGGTAAGTCTGGACCGGCCTCTGCATCACCTTCATCACATGAGGGCAATTGGTCTGTTGTCATTAAGTCCAGATGGAGTCACCGTATTGGGCAAAGGAACCAAAGAGGAAGTCTTCCCCAGCACCGGTATCTTTTCCTGACTCAGTCTTAGATTGTAATGGTGCTGCAAAATACCAGAGAACAGGATCGTACAGGCCTTCAGTACCCTGGAGCTGATGCCGACAGGGTCAGCAGATGTAGTCTCTCCCCCTGTCTCCTACCCTGACCTACAGTCACTGTCAGACGGGACAGAAGATGTAGTCTCTCCCCCTGTCTCCTACCGTGATCTACAGTCACTGTCAGACGGGACAGCAGATGTAGTCTCTCCCCCTGTCTCCTACCGTGACCTACAGTCACTGTCAGACGGGACAGCAGATGTAGTCTCTGCCCCTGTCTCCTACCATGACCTGCAGTCACTGTCAGACGGGTCAGCAGATGTAGACTCTCCCCCTGTCTCCTACCCTGACCTACAGTCACTGTCAGATGGGACAGCAGATGTAGTCTCTCCCCCTGTCTCCTACCCTGACCTACAGTCACTGTCAGACGGGACAGCAGATGTAGTCTCTCCCCCTGTCTCCTACCATGACCTGCAGTCACTGTCAGACGGGTCAGCAGATGTAGTCTCTCCCCCTGTCTCCTACCCTGACCTACAGTCACTGTCAGACGGGACAGCAGATGTAGTCTCTCCCCCTGTCTCCTACCCTGACCTGCAGTCACTGTCAGATGGTAACTAAATCTAGTTGCGAGTTGACGAGGGACTGTTAATGTCAGATTCTGCAGATATTGCAACAGTTCCTCACACCCAGGACTGAACCCTGGTCACTCAGCATTGCAGGGGTTTGTTAGACCAGAACTCCACATGATACAGCACAATCAGGCCATTCGGCCCATCGAGTGTGCTCTGCGATTTCATCAGCACTCAGTTCCAGTTCATCGCTCAACACACAATCCAGAATAGCTGATCCCCAACGTGTTCAACTGACATCTCGTTGGCATTTTACAAATTTCCCCCTCTGTAATCAACGCTAACCTGATTTTCCTAATTGTAATCCCCCATGACTATCGTAACATAGCCCTTTTGGCATGCATTTTCTCTCCAATTGTAATTCGGAGACCACATCCTTACAACGGTTGGAGGTCTGCATATAAATCATCGCAGGGTCTTGTTACACTTAATGATTCTTCGCTCTACCTACAGAGATTTTACATCTTCTGATCCTTTGCCGCCCCTTTTTTTGTAATGATTTGATTTCATATTTACCAGCAGAGGCACCCACCCCCTTTGCCTACTTACCTGTCCTTTAGATACAACGTGTCTGCTTGGACGTTAAGCTCCGGGTTGTAATCTTCTTTCAGCCACGACACGGAGATGTACTCAAATCACACTGTGCTACAAGTTCACCTTTGTTACTCTGTACACTGCGCACGTTCCTTCAGTCCTGCAATCATCACCCTTATAGATGTTGTCTCACTTTAACGGTGCAACTCATTCCGTTGACTGCAATTTTCACCTGATATCAGCCTCTGCATTTTTGTTTATTACGTGTGATCGTGAACAATAGCCAGGATCAGAAATGCTGATCAAGTCAACTAGTTCCCAAAGAGAACTCTGACAGGCCAATCAGATGGTTCACCGCTGCTCAGCGATAGAACACAAGAAAATCATATGTACAATTAAGAAACATTTAAAAAAAATAGTAGAAATACTGGAGTCATGATGAAGTCTGCTGGAGAGAGACATTTATACACCTGCTGTCCTCCAGTATTCAAAGAGATTGAAGAATAAGGTTGCAGGGTGACAAAACGTGACAGAAGCACTTGGAACTAAAAACTAATCACGACTGGGAGAAAACAGCATCTGTTCTTTACGCACTGTTCTCTAGCAGTTTAAGGACTAAGTCCAGCCGGAACATAACTCAAAGTGCTCTTGAAAGTCAGGTATTAACCCTACCTGCCAACAGCCAAGCATTGCCATCCTGGTCCCCTTCATCATATCTTATGAAGAAGCATGTGCCTTCCCTCCCAGAGATGATAGGTGTTTGTGCACTTGACTCTTGAAGGCTTGGAACCCATCGTCGCTGATCTTTCCAACCACAGCATCTGGAAGGCTGTTCCAAATTCTGATAGCACAGTGAAGGAAGCTTCTATTCAGTGTGTAGGTTCTCGTATCAGGCATAGACACAGCATGAGCAGGCACAGATAAAGCTGATCGTGTGGTGTGCCGTCTCTCATAACATGAGGGCAGCATGGTGCTTGCTAGTACTCTCACTGCACGCTACCTCTGTTGCCAACCAGCTACCTCATCCCCAGCACTCACACTCCGGTTCCCATCCCCCTGACAAGTTATTTTAAACACAAGCTCTAACAAACCTGCCCACGAGCATACTGGACCCCGCCAGGTTCAGATGCGACCCGTCCCTGTTGTACAGATCATTGCATCCCCAGGAGAGATCCCAATGACCCAGAGATCTGATGCAATGCCCCTGCACCAGTTCCTCAGCCACACATTCATCTGCCGAATCATCACTTTCTTACCCAATTTTGAAATGTTGCCTCACCTGGAAGGACTGTTTCTGAGCCAGAATGGAGCTGAGGGAGGAAGTAAATGGGAGCGTATAGAACTTCCCTCGCTGGCAAGGATATGTTTCAGGACGGAGATCAGTGGGGGGACCGGGGTAAGGTAAAGATAGGAAGGTAGGAAGCGGTTTAGACAAGATAACCATGCAAATCGGTCGGGTTATAAAAAATGTCAGCTGGTGTGAGTGTGTTTTGTGAGCCCTGCTACCTGCCACGGTCGGTGTCCTTCTCAGGTCAGCTGTCAGCTATTGCGCCAGTGTGGATGGTGGAGGCTTTACAGGGATGGTAAATGGTGTAGGGGTCAGGCGGGGTTACAAAATGACGATGGGTGTAGGGTAAGAAGGGCTTTCACAGATGGTGAGCACCGCCAGGATCGGAGGTGTAAACAGAAATGGGGAGTGACATAAGGGTTTTCACAGAGGGTGAGGTGTGAACAGAAATGAGGAGTGATGTAAGGGTTTTCACAGAGGGCGAGGTGTGAAGGATCGGAGGTGTGAACAGAAATGGGGAGTGATGTAAGGGTTTTCACAGAGGGTGAGGTGTGAAGGATCGGAGGTGTGAACAGACATGGGGAATGATGTAAGGGTTTTCACAGAGGGTGAAGGCCACAAGGATCGGAGGTGTGAACAGAAATGGGGAGTGACGTAAGGGGGTGTGAAGGAATGCTTCTCCACCACTAGGGAAACGTACTTCACTTGTTGTACCAAAATGGCATTTCTTTCTGTAACAAAATGGAACCTGTATTGCATCAGAGTGCTTTGCTAATAATCTTGGTGCAACATGATGCTGATGGTACCTGAGCACTTGAGTGCAGAACCGCAGCTGTGTTACTGGAAGAATGCCAAACGTTGATTCAGCAGACAACAGAATGCACCTTGTCCTTGAACTTGTGTCCAAAGGGGTGATGGTATTGTCTCTTTTTGATAAAGCTATTACCAGCACCTGGGCAGTGCTAGTCTTCCCTTGCTGCAAATAAACATAAAAGCACTTATGATTGATCCACTCTGAGTTAATTGTTGTTCGTTACCAGACATGGTGAAAAGGTGCTTAACACCATCTCCTACCTGGACACTCACTCTTACCTGCACCCGCACCTTACTCCCCACCACTTCACATCTCAACACTATACATCAATTCAGTAGAAACTGAAATACCCATTCCGTCTATTGAGTCTTCTCCACCATTCGATCGCGGCTATTGGATGTCCCCTCTGAACCCCACGCTGCTGCCTTCTACCAGTCACCTTTGACACCCTTATTAATCAACAATTCACTATTTACTTAGTTTAAGTCCATTACGCCACTGGTGTTTGGGGCAGCAATGAGGAGATTGCAGAACAGGTTCACCAGGATGTTGTGTGGATTGGAATCCTAACCTACTGTGTAAGGAGAGTTCGGATAAACTTGGGCTGTTTTCTCTGGAGTGGAGGAGCTCAGGGTGACCTGATAGAAGTTGATCAGATAACGAAAGATCTCGATAGAGTAGATAACTGCCACTTTTAATCTTCTGGGTCACAATGTCAAATACCAGAGAGCATGCATTTAGACAGATGAGGGACCTGTGAAATTCATTGCCACAAACAGCTCAGAGGCCAAGTCATCCTGTTTGGATAAAACATACATTGATTAGTAAAGTCATCAAAGGTTAAAGGGTGCAGGCAGGAGAATGAGGTTGTGAAGGAAAATAAAAGACACTGGGACAGGTACAGAAAAAGGAAACTTTAGAGGGAGGCGTGTCAAGCACAGACAGATGGGACAGACTCAGATAGAGGTTCTTGTCTGGCATAGAGCAATGGAGCTGAACACCGGTTGATTTTCCACTCCTGGACCTTCACAGAGATTATTTCTCATCAGTACAAGTTTTAAAAACAATACGTTTCAATGTTCAAGTTCAACTTAAATTTATTACTGATGTTAACCAGATGCTATCAACAATTCAGTTTCTTGTTGGCAAGGCAACTCAATGCTCACCCCCAGCCTGGGGTAGGGAATGGGACCAATTCCAGAGGGGGACGGTTGGGTGAGTCTGAGACTTTGTGAATGAGCCCTAACACCATCCTCCTCATTCCCCTTATCCCTCCCCAGTCCCCTCCCTCACACTCCACTGCATATGTTTGTGTGTGTCTGAGAGAGAGAGAGAGACCTGTCCGCCCACTTCACCTTCCAGCAACCATGTCCCCTCTACCCCAATGCAAACTCCTGTACATACAGTAATCCTTGCGGGCTCAAATGATCCAATAACATTATGCCCTCCCTCCTGCACCAAATCCTTAGACACATGTTAAACTGTATAATCTTCCTATTCTTGGCATGTGGCACAGATAACAGACCTGTGGTCACAGCCCTGGACGAGCTGCCCTTTAACTTAGCACCTCACTTCCTGCAGAACCTCGTTACTCTACCAGCCCATATGGGTACCAATGATATGGATCATGACCTTCACTGTTCACCCTCCTGAGCAAAGCTGAGTGCTCGGCCGGAGATAACCCAGACCTGGAGCACACAGGAAGCTACATACCATCCTGGAATCTCATTCTCGCCAACAGAACATCCAGTAAGTTCCCTTAGCTAATGATTCACCAATGACCACAGCTCGCCTCTTCTCCACCCTCCCCTTCTCAGTCTCAGAGCCAGACTAAGTGCCAGAGACCCTCCTGCTGTGACCTTCCTTTGCCAGGTTATCCTACCATCTGTAACTGTGACCAAAGTGATATATGTGTTGTTCAGGGGGATGGACACAGGGGTACACTGCACTTGCTGTCCCCCACCCCTTTCCACTTCACGACTGTCACTAGTTTCCTGTGGCGTACAGCCTGGTTACAACTACCTCTCTATATGTCTGACCTATCACCCCTCCAGCCTCCCGAATGATCTGGAGTTCATCCAGTTCCAGCTCCCACTCCTTACTGTGGATTATTCGGAGCTGAAGCTGGATGCCCTTCTCACAGGTGTAGTTACCAGGGACACAGGAGGGTCTCCTGCCTTCCCACATCCCGCAAGAGGAGATTTCCACTATCCTGCCTGGCATCTTGACTGTTCTAACTGAGCAAATGTGAGGAAGGGGGCAAAAACACTTCCACCTCCAGTATAATGTTGCCTTCTCTGTGCGAAGGCTGTCCTGACTGAACCCTCAAAGAGGGAAAGCCTCAAAGTCTCTACTCCAACTCTGTCCAGTCCAGCATCGGCCACTCCATTTGCTGCTGCCTAACGTTGGCATCTTCTTGATAATCAATCCTGACTGTTGACTGGCCCCTGGTGAAAGCTCAAAAATAACCTGCCCTGAAACCACTGCCTTTAATGCTCAATTGGCGAACCTGAGTGAATTCCGTCCTCTCAAGCTTCTGATCTCTCCGATTAACGATGGGTCAAAGCCCGGCAGGGTGACACAAGGATGAGTGACTGATTGAAACCCATCCCACATTCAGAGCAGGTGACCACCCTCACCACAGTGTGAACCCGCCACTGTCTCTGCAGTGTGGATGAGTGTGTGAATGCCTTCCCGCAGTCTGAGCAGGACAACGTCCTCTCACTGCTGAAAACAGTCTGGTGTGTAGACAGGCGAGATGAAAGTGTGAATTCATTCCCAGTTGGAACAGGTGAATGGCTTCTACCCAGTGTGAACTCGCTGATGTTCATTCAGTTGAGATGACTGAGTGAATTCCTTCCCGCAGTCTGAGCAGTTGTACAGTTTCTCCCCTGTGTATACGTGCGGAGTTCATTCAATGCTGGATGACCGGCGAGACCTCTCTCAGAAAGGGGTATCCTTGGTCGCTCCAACAGTTTTGTAAGTAATCCTGGAGTAACAAACATCAGCCTCATCGGTCCAAAATGCATTTTCATGTCCCAGCATCTTCTCAGTTAAGTTTCATTTCCATTCCTCAGACTTTCCGGCAAGTTCGGGGGTTCCTGTCCTCCAAAACGTAGCATGACAGGTTTGGAGAGGGTGCACCACACAGAGCTGTATTTGAATGCTCGCAGCATAAGAAATAAAGTGGATGGTCTTGAAATTCAGCTAGATTGGCAATATGACGTTGTGGCCAAATCTGAGACTTGGCTAAAGGATGGCTGCCACTGGGTAAAAGAGAGTTGAGAATAGATATACGACCAATAGAAAATGACACGGGAGATACTGTGATGGGAGACACAGAGATGGCAGAGGAACTGAATGCGTATTTTGCATGATTCTTCACGGTGGAAGGCATCTGCAGTACTGAATATCGGACTTTCAAGAGCGTCAGGAAAGTGAAGCACATGCAGTGAAAGTTACAACTGAGAAGGTGCTCAGAAAGGTTAAAAGTCTGAGGGTGGATAAATCTCCTGGACCTGATGGAATGCACCTTCGGGTTCTGAAGAAATAGCTGGAGAGATTTCGTACGCATTACTAAAGATCTTTCAAGCATCGATAGATTCTGGCATAGTACCTGATGACCGGAAAATTACAAATGTTACTCCGCTATTTAAGAAGGGTGGGAGGCAGCAGAAAAGAAACTACAAACCTGAAAGCCTGACTTCAGTGGTTGGGAAGTTGCTGGAATCGATTGTTACGGATGAGATTACGGAGTACTGGGAGGCACATGACAGGATAGGCCAAAGCCTGCGTGGTTTCCTGAAAGGAAAATCCTGCCTTACTAACCTACTGCAATTCTTTGTGGAAATTACAAGTTGGGTGGACAAAGGAGATGTAGTTGATGTGGTATACTTGGATTTTCAGGGGCCTTTGAAAGGTGCTGCACATGAGACTGCTTAGCAAGATAAATCTCATGGAATTAGAGGGAATTTACTACCATGGTTGGAGCATTGGCTGATCAACAGAAAACAGAGTGGGAATAAAGGGATCCTATTCTGGCTGGCTGCCGGTTACCACTGGAGTTCCACTGTGGTCGATGTTGAGACCACTGCTTTTTATGATGTATGTCAATGACTTGGACTGTTGGATTAATGGATTTGTGGAAAAATTTGCCGACAATACAAAGATAGGTGGAGGAGCGGGTAGTGCTAGGAAACAGAGTGCTGGCAGAGAGATTTAGATAGATTCAGGGAATGGGCCAAGAAGTAGTTAATGAAATACAATGTTGGAAAGTGTATGGTCGTGCATATTGGTGAAAGAAATAAACAGGCAGATGATTATTTAGATTGGGAGAGAATTCAAAATGCAGAGCTGGAAAGGAACTTGGAAGTCCTTGTGCAGGATACCCTAAAGGTTAACCTCCAGGCTGAGTCGGTGGTGAAGAAGGTGAATGCAATGTTGGCATTCATTTCTCGAGGTACAGAATATAAGAGCAGGGATGTGATGTTGAGGCTCTATAAGGCTCTCATGAGACCACACTTGGAGTATTCTGAGCAGTTTTGAGCTCCTTATTTTAGAATGGGTATACCGACATTGGAGAGGGTTCAGAGAAGATTCACAAGGATGATTCCAGGAATGAAAGGGTTACCATACGAGAAGCTCTGTCTTCTCTTGGGCTGTATTCCCTGGAGTTCAGGAGAATTTGTGGGGGGGTGGTGGTTTGGGAGAGGAAATCTCATTGAAACATTTTGAATGTTAAAAGCCCTGAACAGAGTAGATATGGGAAAGTTATTTCCCGTGGTAGGGGAGTCTATGACAAGAGAGCACGACTTCAGGATCGAAGGACATCCATTTAGAACAGAGATGAGGAGAACTTACTTTACTCAGACGGTGGTAAATTTGTGGAATTTGTGGCCATAAGCAACTGTGGAGGCCAAGACATTCGGTGTGTTTAAGGCAGAGAGAGAGAGAGATAGGTTCTAGCCAGGGCATCAAAGGGTATGGGGAGAAGGCAGGGGAGTGGGGATGACTGGAAGCATCGGATCAGCCCATTACTGAATGGCAGAGCAGATTCGAAAGGCCGAAAGGCCAACTTCTGCACCTATATCTTATGGTCTTAACTGAGTTGTCTGAGTGAATCCATTCCCACATTCAGAACAGGTGAGTGGCATTCCCCAGTGTGAATTCGCTGATGTATTTTAAAGTCAGATGACCCAGTGAATTCCTTCCCACAATCTGAGCAGGTGAACGGTTTCTCTCGAGTGTGAATTCGGTAGTGGCTCACAAGTCCAGATGACTGAGTGAATCCCTTCCCACATTCAGAGCAGCTGAAAGGTTTCTCCCCAGTGTGAACTCGCTGATGTACCTTCAGTCGAGATGACAGAGCGAAACCCTTCCCACATTCAGAGCAGCTGAAAGGTTTCTCTCCAGTGTGAACTCGCTGATGTACCTTCAGTTGAAATGACCGAGCAAAACCCTTCCCACATTCAGAGCATTTGAACAGCCTCTCCCAAGTGTGGAGTTTCTGATGCTCCTTCAAATGAGATGACCGGGTGAATCCCTTCCCACATTCAGAGCAGATGAACGGCTTCTCCCCAGTGTGAACTCGCTGATGTTCACTCAGTTGAGATTGCCAAGTGAAACCCTTCCGACATTCAGGGCAGCTGAATGGTTTCTCCCCAGTGTGAATTTGCTGGTGTTTCAAGAGATGAGATGACCGAGCAAATCTCTTCCCACATTCAGAGCAGGTGAATGGCTTCTCCCCAGTGTGAACAAACTTGTGTGTCAGTAGGTGAGAACGCCGAATGAATCCTTTCCCACATTCAGAGCAGGTGAATGGCTTCTCCCCAGTATGAACTCGCTGATGTTCAATCAGTTGATATTGCCAAGTGAATCCCTTCCGACATTCAGAGCAGGTGAATGGCCATTCGCCAGTGTGGACTCGCTGATGTTCCCTCATTTGAGCTGAATGGGTGAATCCCTTCCCACACTCAGAGCAGTTGAATGGTTTCTCCCCAGTGTGATCTAACTGGTGTGTCAGTAGTTGAGAATGCCGAATGAATCCTTTCCCACAGTCTGAGCAGGTGAACGGTCTCTCCGCAGTGTGAACAAACTGATGTACCTTCAGATGAGCTGAATTGGTGAATCCCTTCCCACATTCAGAGCAGATGAATGGTTTCTCCCCAGTGTGAATTTGCTGATGTTTCAAGAGCTGAGATGACCGAGCAAATCCCTTCCCACATTCAGAGCATGGGAATGGCTTCTCCCCAGTGTGAACTCGCTGGTGTCTCTGTAGGTCGGACGAGTGAGTGAATCCCTTCCCACTGTCTGAGCAGGTGAATGGCCTCTCCCCAGTGTGAACAAACTTGTGTGTCAGTAGGTGAGAACGCCGAATGAATCCTTTCCCACATTCAGAGCAGGTGAACGGCTTCTCCCCAGTGTGAACTCGCTGATGATCAATCAGTTGAGATTGCCAAGTGAATCCCATCCCACATTCAGAGCAGGTGAATGGCCATTCTCCAGTGTGAACTGGCTGGTGTCTCTGTAGGTCGGACGAGTGAGTGAACCCCTTCCCACAGCCTGAGCAGCTGAATGGCCTCTCCCCAGTGTGAACTAACTGATGTTGTAGCAGGTTATTTGACTGAATGAATCTTTTCCCACAGTCTGAGCAGGTGAATGGCTTCTCCCCAGTGTGAACTCGCTGATGTAACTTCAGTACAGATGACCGAGCAAATCCCTTTCCACATTCAGAGCAAGTGAACGGCTTCTCCCCAGTGCGAACTTGCTGGTGCCTCTGTAGGTCGGATGAGTGAGTGAATCCCTTCCCACTGTCTGAGCAGGTGAATGGTCTCTCCCTAGTGTGAACTAACTGATGTTGTAGCAGGTGATTTGACTGAATGAATCCTTTCCCACAGTCTGAGCAGGTGAATGGCCTCTCCCCAGTGTGAACTCGCTGGTGTCTATATAGTGTGGACGATTGAGTGAATCTCTTCCCACAGTCTGAGCAGGTGAACGGCATCTTTTCAGTGTGAACGAGCTGGTGTTCATTCAATTGAGATGATTGAGTGAATCCTTTCTCATATTCAGAGCAGGTGAATGGCTTCTCCTCGGTGTGAACTCGCTGGTGTCACTGTGTTGTGGTTGAGTGTGTGAACGCCTTCCCACCGTCTGAGCAGGTCAATGTCCTCTCACTGGTGAATTTCCTGATATACCTTTAGCATCAATAACAGAATGGCTTCCCACTTGCAGAACAGGTGGAGCATCTCACTATGGTGTGAACTTGCTGATGTATCTTCAGACTGGATGACTGAGTGGTTCCCCTCCCTCACACAGAGCGGGTGAATGGCCTCTCCCCATTGTGAACTCACTGGCGTGTCTGTGGGTAGCCTGTGAGTGAATCTCTTCCCACACTGAGAGAAGGAGAATGATATCTCACCACGATCAATTCTCTGGCAATGCAGAAAGTCAGACGTCTGACTCCCTTGTACAATCAGTGCAGCTGAGAACTGATCTCCAGTGAACAAATGCTGGTGTGTTCTCAGCTCCCGGTTCCAGTGAATTTCACAGAGTAAAAACAGAAAACTTCATTTCAGAGACAGAATAAATTACCAGCTGGGATGAGATACTTCTTCATCTCCAAGGATCGACAACAGATGTGTTGGCGTTGCAAAGAAAATATTTGGTCGCTCCTTAAATATCCAGACAGGGTCCGCTAAACTGATGTGTTGTTGTGTTTGAGATTCCCGTACACAAGTGTTCTGCCATTTCAAACCTGTAAAAATATTTGCAAAAGACATCAATGGGTGAAGGACAATATTTCAGGAGAGATTTTAGTCTGTGGTGAGAACATAAGAAATAGGAGCAGGAGTCGACCATCTGGCCCTTTGAGCCTGATCTGCCATTGAATAAGATCATGGCTGATCTGGCCATGGACTCATCTCCACTGACCTGCCTTTTCCCCATAACCCTTAACCCCACTACTGTGCCAAAACCTATCCAACCTTTTCTCAAATATATTTACTGAGGTAGCCTCCACTCCTTCATTGGGCAGAGAAATCTACAGATTCACCACTCTCCCAGTAAAACAGTTCCTCCTCACCTCCATCCCAATTTCCCCCAAATCTTGAGGCAATGTCCTCTAGTTTCCTGCCTCTATCTTATCTATTCATTTCATAATTTTACATGTTTCTATATGATCTCTGCTGAATGTGAGCTCTGGCGTCACAATTTTACCAATTTCAACTCAATTTGGGGGTATCAACTGGAGATATACCCCAGGCTACTGTGGGAAGTGAGGGAGGAAATTGCTGAGCCTCTGGCGATGATCTTTGCACATCAATAGGGAGAGGAAAAGTACCAGAGGATTAGAAGACATTGTTTCCTTTTCAAGAAAGGGAGTAGAGATAAGCCAGGAAGTTACAGACCAGTGGTTCTTACTTCAGTGGAGGGCAAGTTGTTGGAGAAGCTCCTGAGAGGCAGGATTTATGAGCATTTGGAGAAGCATAATCTGATGTGGGATAGTCAGCATGGCTCTGTCTAGGGCAGATCGTGCCTTATGAACATGATTTAATTCTTTGAGAATGTAACCAAACACACTGATGAATGTAGAGTGGTGGTCGCCAACCTTTTTAAGACCAAGATCCCCTACCTCGGCCTTACTTAAAGACAAGATCGACCTACTAAATCATTCAGAGAAAAAACAGCTCAGATTGTACTTCCAACTTGAGTCCTTTCATTTGGGCTAATTGTGTTTGAATTACATAAAATGCTTTTGTCAAATTGTCAAATTAATTCAACCAAGAAAACACTGTAACTAGCATATCAAACAGGCCATAGCTGTCTTTCTTTAAGAATATTAAGTTTTGCACAGAAAACGGAATAACACAAGAGACAGTTCAGGTGTTTGCGAATCAGAAGGCATGGATTTACAGTGCTGTGAGGGACTACTCAAGGAGCACGATGCTGCCTTCAGGTCAAGAGACAAACAAGCCCACAGTGAAGCACGGGCGAATCTCCACAGGGGCATCAGAGATGCAAAGCACAAATACAAACTGCGCATGGAAAGTCAGTTTGATAACAACAACCTCCGCAGTGTGTGGAAAGGCATCAAGGCGCTGACAGACTACAAAACCAATAATCTGCTGCCAGATGACGACGCCACACTGCCTGATGTCCTGAACGAGTTCTTTGCCCAGAGGGAGGAGGCTGCTCCACTCATCCACCCACCTGACGATGAGTCCACACGGGTCCTTAAGCAACATCAGGTGAGGTCCAGCCTGAGGACAGTGAATGCGAGTCAGGCAGCTGGCCCAGACGGAGTGCCCGGCCGGGCACTGAAAGCGTGTGCCGACCAGTTTGCTGTGGTGTTTACAAGTATATTTAACCTCTCACTGCAACAAGCTGTTGTTCCAACATGCCTGAAAACATCCAGCATCATCCCAGTGCCCAACAAATCAGCTGTGAAGTGCCTGAACGACTATCACCCTGTAGCACTCACACCCATAGACATGAAGTGCTTTGGGAGACTCGTGCTCTCACACATTAAGACTGTAATCCCACCTGATCTGGACAAACACCAGTTTGCCTACCGGGCAAACCACTCCACAGAGGATGCAATCACAACAGCCCTCCGTATTGCTCTGACTCACTTAGAGGAACCAAACACTTATGTGAGGATGTTATTTGTGGACTTCAGTTCTGCATTTAACACAGTCATCCCCCATAAACTGGTCAGCAAACTGAACACTCTTGGCCTTGGTTCCTCCCTGTATTTGTGTATTTATCTTTCTTTTTTTTTTCGGGATCTACTGGAAAAGTCTCAAAGATCGACTGGTTGGCGACCGCTAATGTAGAGCATTGGATGTAGTGTACATGGTTTTCAGTGTGAGGCTCATTCAGAAAGTAACGAGGCAAGGATCCAAGTAGACCTTGCTTTGTGGATCCAGAATTGGCTTGCCCACAGAAGCCAAAGGTGGTTGTAGATGGTTTGTATCCTGCATGGAGGATGGTGACCAGTGGTGTTCCACAGGGATGTGTTCTGAGACTCCTTCTCTTTGTGATGTTTATAAATGATCTTGATGAGGAAGGAGAAGGGTGCTGATGACACAAAAGTTGAGGGTGTTGTGAAGAGTGTGGACAGTTCTCCAGAGGTTACAGCAGGATGCAGATAGGATGCAGAACTGGCAGATGGAGTTCAGCCCAGATAAGTGTGCTGTGGTTTATTTCGGTACATCAAATTTGAATACAGAATACAATATTATGTTGGGACTATTGGCAATGTGGAGGATCAGCGAGATCTTGTGGTCCATGTCAATTTTACACTCAAAGCTGCAGTGCTGATTGACAATGTTGTTAAGAAGGCCTCCATCAACCATGGGACTGAGTTCAAGATCGGTGAGGTAATGTTACAGCTATATAAGACCTTCTTTAAACCCACTGAGACTATTGTGTTCAGTTACCACATTACAGGAAGGATGTGGATACTACAGAAAGACTGCAGAGGAGATTTACAAGGATGTTACATGGAATGGAGAACATGCCTTATGAGAATAGGTTGAGTGAACTTTGGAGCGATGGAAGATAAGACGTGACCTGACAGATGTGTATAAGATGATGAAAGGTATTGATCGTGTGGTTAGCCAGAGACTTTTTTCCTAGGGCTGAACTGGCAAACACGAGAGGTATAGGTTTAAGGTGTTGGAAGTAGGGTCAAAGGGGATGTCAGAGGTAGGTTTTTCACACAGAGAGTAGTAGGTGCATGGAATGCAGTGCCAGCGATGATGGTAGAGGCAGATACCATGGAGTCTTTCGAGACACTGTTAGATATGTACGTGGAGCTCAGGAAAACAGAGTGCAATGTGGTTGGGAAATCCGAGGCAGTTTCTAGAATAGGTTACATGGACGGCACAACACTGTGGGCCGAAGGGCCTGTAATATATTGTAGATTTCTATGTTTCTATATGCACTCATCTTCGAACAAGGCACGGATCGACATTCTGACTGACCATCAAATTCTCTGACTGTATTCCTGTCTGTGTGAGAATGGGCTATTTCTGACTTCAATCAACCTGTGACTTGGCTGAATTCGTCTCTGTCCTTTGGTATTATTTCAAGTTCTGGCCGTGTTCCACAACACTACAAAGAGCACTTGTTACTACATGTAAATCCTGGAGATTTACTAATTACTTGCATCCACTACAGAGCGTCGTGGGAGCTGAATTCTGAAGGAAGACAGTTTTTTTAAAAAAACTTCGAGTGCAAGGAGAACGAGACCGCGCAGGCGTGAGACGTCAACAGGACAGCGCGGAGAGTTTAAAAAGGCAGGTTGCTACCAACAGCTGTCTTTTGGATCGGGACTACAGAGCATAGTGGGAGCTGAATTCTGAAGGAAGACAGTTTTTTTAAAAAACTTCTTCGAGTGCAAGGAGGACGAGACTGCTCAGGCGCGTGACGTCAACAGGACAGCGTGGAAAGTTTAAAAAGGAGACCACCTTATACAGCGGGCAGCGGAGTGAGTGGGAGCAGAGTGTAGGGCTTTGGCTTCAACGGGCTTCGGCGGTAAACGGGAAGAGGCAAGAGCGAAGCACTAACTCTTTTTTTTTCTCCCCCCCCCTTCGCGAATCGGCCCGCACAGACAGGAACAGCGGGGCTCTCACAGCTAACCGTTTAAAAAGTTCATCTGTTTGGCGAGGTAAGTGGGTGCGTTGACTTATTTTTCCTGTAGAATTAGATAGCATGCCTGCAGGGTTAGTGCTTTGCTCAGGGTGTCAGATGTGGGAATCCTGGGAGACCTCTAGCCTCCCTGATGGCCACATCTGCGCCAGGTGCACTGAGATGCAGCTCCTCAGAGACCGTGTTAGGGACCTGGAGCTGCAGCTTGATGACCTACTGCTTATCAGGGAAAGTGAAGAGGTGATAGACAGGAGCTACAGGGAGGTAGTCATCCTTAGGGTACAGGGGTCAGAAAACTGGGTCACTGTCAAGAGAGGGAAGGGAAATGCCCGGATAGTGGAGAACACACCTCTGGCTGTCCCCCTCAGCAACAAATATCTTCTTCTGGATGCTGCTTAGGGGATGACCTGACAGGGTACACCCACGGTGACCGGGTCTCTGGCACTGAGCCTGGCGCTGTTGTGCAGGAGAGAAGGAGGGAGAAGAGGAATGCAGTAGTCATAGGGGATTCCATAGTCAGGGGAACAGACAGGAGATTCTGTGAGCCTGACAGAGATACCCGCAGGGTGTGTTGCCTCCCAGGTGCCAGGGTACGGGATGTCTCGGATTGGGTCCTGAATATTCTGAAGGGGGAGGGTGAGCAGCCAGTTGTCTTGGTACATGTTGGTACCAATGACATAGATAGGACAAAGGAGGAGGTCCTGAAAAGAGATTTCCACGAGTTAGGAAGGAAGCTTCTCCAAATGCTCATAAATCCTGCCTCTCAGGAGCTTCTCCAACAACTTGCCCTCCACTGAAGTAAGAACCACTGGTCTGTAATTTCCTGGTTTATCTCTACTCCCTTTCTTGAAAAGGGAACAGTGTCTTTTAATCCTCTGGTACTTTTCCTCTCCCTATTGATATGCAAAGATCATCGCCAGAGGCTCAGCAATTTCCTCCCTCACTTCCCACAATATCCTGGGGTATATCTCAAGTTGAGTACCCCCAACTTGTGTTGAAATTGGTAAAGTTGTCCGCTCTTGGACTGTATTCCTTGGAGTTTAGAAGAATGAGGGGAGACCTCACAGAAACATTTCGAATGTTGAAAGGCATGGACAGAGTGGATGTGGAAAAGTTGTTTCCCATGATGGGGGAGTTTAGTACGAGACGGCATCACTTAAGGATTGAAGGGCGCCCATTCAGAACAGAAATGCGAAGAAATTTTTTTTAGTCAGAGGGTGGTGGATCTATGGAATTTGTTGCCACGGGCGGCAGTGGAGGCCAAGTCAAGGCAGAGATTGATAGGTATCTCAGTAGCCAGGGCATCAAAGGTTATGATGAGAAGGCGGGGGAGTGGGACTAAATGGGAGAATGGCTCAGCTCATGATAAAATGGAGGAGCAGACTCGATGGGCCGAATGGCCGACTTCTTCTCCTTTGTCTTATGGTCCTATGGTCTCCCACCAGCTGATTGACAGTGATGATCACATCGATGGCAATGCCAATGAATATAAAGTGGAGGGCAGTGGTTATTCTCATTGGAGTGCAGCACTGTTGTGATGTGAAAGCCACAAGTCACTCGTCATCGAGGCAAAGATGTTTTATATCGTTATTTACCCAGAGAGAACTAAATCTGACGGAAGGTTTCATTTCCATACAGCACTAATTGACATTCCCACTGACTGGAAGGTAAACTCTTCAACCGGGATTAACTGGGAACTATATTTTTGTTCCGAGTTCATAATTCTCGGATTTACATAGCTGGAGCTCGGCAGTGTTTGGGAGATATATCCACTCGCATTTCCTTCGACTGTAGGGGACAACTGTCGCCTATGGCTGCCTCTTTACCCAGAAGCCCTCACGATGAGAAACCTCTCCATCAGCCATCGAAAGATGCAGGAATGCGCATGCGCCGCCAAACTAGCGGCGGAGGCGCCGAGTCGAAAGCTCCTGGGGCCTGGGTACGGATCGTGGGGCTGAGAGAGGGGAAAAGGACCAGGACTGTCGTCGGGTGCAGTACCAGTGTGGCTGGATATCACAGTAATTGTCCTTCGGTCACGTTTCAGACGCCGATGATTGACAGTCCGCCCGGAGCGCGCTCTTACCTGCGTCCGCTCGTTGTGAGCTGCTCGTCCAGTCAGCGCATGCGCGGTATTCGGGTCTGAGCGCGGTGACCACGCATGCGCGTTTTTTTAAACAGGAGACAATCTGCAGATGCGGAAATGCAAAGCGACACACGGAAAATGCTGGAGGAGCTCAGGGGGGCGGCAGCAACGTGGAGAGGGGTGAACAGTCGGCGTTTCACACCAACACCCTTCTTCAGGACTGGAAAGGAAGGGAGGGAGTCAGAATGTGTGTGTGGGGCGGGGGGGGACTAAAGTCAAGAGGTGGGAAGGTCACTCGTGAAAGAGATACAGGGCTGGAGAATAATAATAAATACTTCATTGATCCCGAGTGGGAAATTCTTTTGTCACAGCAGCTAAATTTAAAATCACACTTAGCAGTGTGCAGACTTTACTAAAAGTAAAGTTGAGAATAATTATATACAGAATAATACGGTACCAATGTGCAATTATAACGTATGAAACAATTTTGCAGAGACTACTGAACTATGATCCGTCGCAGAAAGATGTATTTAATGGACTTTATTTCTTACATCTTTCACATACATGTGGAGTAAACTCAAATAGGCAATCATAGTAATTTATAATAAACAGAACTGTCAATGTAACATAGAAATACACTCAAATCAGCGTGAGTTAAGCAGTCTGATTCCTGGCGGAAGAAGCTGTCCCGGAGCCTGTTGGTCCTGGCTTTTGTGCTGTGGATGCGTTGCCCCGATGGTAGCAGCTGGAACACATTGTGATTGTGGAGACTCGGGTGCCCGGTGATCTACAGACCTGTCTTTGTAAATTCCCTGAATCGTGGGAAGTTCACAACTCCAGATGCGCTGAGTGGTGATGCGCACCACTCTCTGCAGAATTCTTCGATTAAGGGAGGTACAGTTCCCATACCAGGCATTGATGCAGCCAGTCAGGATGCTCTTAGTTGTGCCCCTGTAGACAGTTCTAAGGATTTGGGGGCCGACACCAAATTTCCTCAACCATCTGAGGTCAAAGAGGCGCTGTTGTGCCTTTTTCACCGCACAGCTTCTGTGTACAGACCACATGGGGTCCTCGGTGATACGGATCCCGAGGAACTTAAAGCTGTTTACCTTCCAACCCCAGATCCATTGATGTCAATAGGGGTTACTCGTCTCCCTTCCTCCTGTAATTCACAACCAGCTCCCTTGATTTTTTGACAGTGAGGGAGAGGTTGTTTTCTTGACACCACTGTGTCAGAGAGATGACTTCTTCCTTGTAGGCCACCTCATTATTGTTTGATGTTAGGCCAATCAATGTAATGTCGTCGCAAATTTAATTCGCAGTTCAGAGCTGTGGGTGGCAGATTAGCAAATGAACTGTTGTATATGGTTATTACATTTGATGGGAAAGATCTTCTGTAATGATCCTTGTGACAGCGGCGCTGAGTGAGTCTGTTTGAAAGGGTACTCCGCTGCCGATGCAGTATGTCGTGGAGAGAATGTGCCCGACTGTCCGTAATGGATGACCATTTGTTTAGTGACCTCCTCCCCACAACTAACTCGAAAGAGCCCCGGTTGTGGCCAAGGATGGTTCCAGCCTTTTTGATGAGTTTATTTTGTCGTTTTGCATCACCAGCACCGATGCTGCTCCCCCAACATAAATCCGCAAAGAAGACTGCACTCGCTACAACAGACTGGTAAAAAATCTCCAACATCCTGCCTCACACATTCAAGGATCTCGGCTTCCTTAGAAAATGGAGCCCGATCATCCCCTTCTTGTAAACAGCCTTGTTGTTGCTTTTCCAATCATATCTGTTGCCGAGATGAAACCCCAATACTGTACTCCTCCACCACCGCAACGTCTTCTCCCAGAATGTATTCAGGACTCGTCATTCTCCTCTTCCACCTAAAATCAATCACCTTTTCCCTGGTTTTGGCCACATTCAGGAGCAGGTGATTCCTCCTTCACTATTCCACAAACCTATCCACCAGTCCTCTGTGCTCCAACTCCCGTCCATCTCTGATACACCAACTACCGCAGAGTCATCAGAGAACTTCTGCAAGTGGCCAGACTCAGAGTTGCACTGAAAGTCTGAGGTGTCAGTGTGAACAGAAACGGAGAAAGGACAGTCCCTTGTGGGGCTCCGGTGTCACTCACCTCCACCTCAGGCAGAGAACCACCCAGCGGTACAAACTGGGGTCTATCAGTCAGGAAGCCAGTAATCCAGGAGATAGTGAATTTGTCTGCACCCATCCTTTGCAGCTCCTTGCGCAGATGACGTGGCTGGATTGAATTAAATGTTGCCCGGGGCGACTGAGGAGAACCCAAGTGCGGGTCATCGGCACGTCGACTGACTTGGGGATGCTGGCGTAGACGTGAACGTAGAACAGCAAACCGGAGGAATCTTGACAAGGAAACGGGATCTACAGGGACTATCTGAAAACTAGAGCTGAACTTAGAACTAACGGTTCTAATCGCACAAGAGAACGAAGTATCACACGAGAATGGACCAACAAACTGGCAGCCTGTGATAGTGACACCATCGTACTGATTTCACAGTCTCTGATGCAAACCAGGGGTACCCTAATTAAGCAAACTAGCAGCAATTGAAAATCTAATGGCTGAAATTAGGGCATAATCAGGGAGAAAGGAGTGTTAAAGGGGAACAGCCAAACGGAACCATGACATTAAAGGCACCAGAGACATTTTTAAAAATGTGACTCTCAGAATGCCACCACCATCATCCCAGCAGCACAAACTGGGGTCTGTCTGTCAGGTAGGCAGTAATCCAGGAGATCGTGGGTTTGTCGACGCCCATCCTTTGCCGCTTCTTGCTCAGAAGATGTGGCTGGATTGTACCGAAGGCAGTAGAGTAATCCAAAAAAAATGTGACTCTCAGAATGTCACCACCATCATCCCGGCTGGAGTGAGCTCGCTGCAACAGGGAGATGACGGTGAAACACCCAGGTTCTGTTCGGCTCCCTAAGTCTGGGGAAGACCATCTCTGGCCCCGCCAAACATAGAAATATAGAAACATAGAAAATAGGTGCAGGAGTAGGCCATTCGGCCCTTCGAGCCTGCACCGCCATTCACTATGATCATGGCTGATCATCCAACTCAGAACCCCGCCCCAGCCTTCCCTCCATACCCCCTGATCCCCGTAGCCACAAGGGCCATATCTAACTCCCTCTTAAATATAGCCAATGAACTGGCCTCAACTGTTTCCTGTGGCAGAGAATTCCACAGATTCACCACTCTCTGTGTGAAGAAGTTTTTCCTAATCTCGGTCCTAAAAGGCTTCCCCTTTATCCTCAAGCTGTGACCCCTTGTTCTGGACTTCCCCAACATCGGGAACAATCTTCCTGCATCTAGCCTGTCCTACCCCTTTAGGATTTTATACGTTTCAATCAGATCCCCCCTCAATCTTCTAAATTCCAACGAGTACAAGCCCAGTTCATCCAGTCTTTCTTCATATGAAAGTCCTGCCATCCCAGGAATCAATCTGGTGAACCTTCTTTGTACTCCCTCTATGGCAAGGATGTCTTTCCTCAGATTAGGGGACCAAAACTGCACACAGTACTCCAGGTGTGGTCTCACCAAGGCCTTGTACAACTGCAGTAGTACCTCCCTGCTCCTGTACTCAAATCCTCTTGCTATAAATGCCAGCATACCATTCACCTTTTTCACCGCCTGCTGTACCTGCATGCCCACTTTCAATGACTGGTGTATAATGACACCCAGGTCTCGTTGCACCTCCCCTTTTCCTAATCGGCCACCATTCAGATAATAATCTGTTTTCCTATTTTTGCCACCAAAGTGGATAACTTCACATTTATCCACATTAAATTTCATCTGCCATGAATTTGCCCACTCACCCAACCTATCCAAGTCACTCTGCATCCTCTTAGCATCCTCCTCACAGCTAACACTGCCACCCAGCTTCGTGTCATCCGCAAACTTGGAGATGCTGCATTTAATTCCCTCATCCAAGTCATTAATATATATTGTAAACAACTGGGGTCCCAGCACTGAGCCTTGCGGTACCCCACTAGTCACCGCCTGCCATTCTGAAAAGGTCCCGTTTATTCCCACTCTTTGCTTCCTGTCTGCTAACCAATTCTCCATCCACATCAATACCTAACCCCCAATACCGTGTGCTTTAAGTTTGCACACTAATCTCCTGTGTGGGACCTTGTCAAAAGCCTTTTGAAAATCCAAATATACCACATCCACTGGTTCTCCCCTATCCACTCTACTAGTTACATCCTCAAAAAATTCTATGAGATTCGTCAGACATGATTTTCCTTTCACAAATCCATGCTGACTTCGTCCGATGATTTCACCGCTTTCCAAATCTGCTGTTATCACATCTTTGATAACTGACTCCAGCAGTTTCCCCACCACCGACGTTAGGCTAACCGGTCTATAAATCCCCGGTTTCTCTCTCCCTCCTTTTTTAAAAAGCGGGGTTACATTTGCCACCCTCCAATCCTCAGGAACTAGTCCAGAATCTAACGAGTTTTGAAAAATTATCACTAATGCATCCACTATTTCTTGGGCTACTTCCTTAAGCACCCTGGGATGCAGACCATCTGGCCCTGGGGATTTATCTGCCTTCAATCCCTTCAATTTACCTAACACCACTTCCCTACTAACATGTATTTCGCTCAGTTCCTCCATCTCACTGGACCCTCTGTCCCCTACTATTTCTGGAAGATTATTTATGTCCTCCTTAGTGAAGACAGAACCAAAGTAATTATTCAATTGGTCTGCAATGTCCTTGCTCCCCATAATCAATTCAACTGTTTCTGTCTGTAGGGGACCTACATTTGCCTTTACCAGTCTTTTCCTTTTTACATATCTATAAAAGCTTTTACAGTCAGTTTTTATGTTCCCTGCCAGTTTTCTCTCATAATCTTTTTTTCCCCTTCCTAATTAGGCCCTTTGTCCTCTTCTGCTGAACTCTGAATTTCTCCCAGTCCTCAGGTGAGCCACTTTCTCTGGCTAATTTGTATGCCTCTTCTTTGGAATTGATACTATCCCTAATTTCTCTTGTCAACCACGGGTGCACTACCTTCCTTGATTTATTCTTTTGCCAAACTGGGATGAACAATTGTTGTAGTTCATCCATGCAACCTTTAAATGCTTGCCATTGCATACCCACCGTCAATCCTTTAAGTGTCATTTGCGAGTCTATCTTAGCTAATTCACGTCTCATACCTTCAAAGTTACCCCTCTTTAAGTTCAGAACCTTTGTTTCTGAATTAACTATGTCACGCTCCATCTTAATGAAGAATTCCAACATATTATGGTCACTCTTACCCAAGGGGCCTCTCACGACAAGATTGCTAATTAACCCTTCCTCATTGCTCAATACCCAGTCCAGAATAGCCTGTTCTCTAGTTGGTTCCTCGACATGTTGGTTCAAAAAACCATTCCACATACATTCCAAGAAATCCTCTTCCTCAGCACCCTTACCAATTTGGTTCACCCAATCTATATATAGATTGAAGTCACCCATTATAACTGCTGTTTCTTTATTGCACTCATTTCTAATTCCCTGTTTAATACCATACCCAACCTCACTACTACTGTTAGGTGGCTTGTACACAACTCCCACCAGCGTTTTCTGCCCCTTAGTGTTATGCAGCTCTACCCATATTTATTCCACATCCTCCCGGCTAATGTCCTTCCTTTCTATTGCGTTAATCTCCTCTCTAACCAACAATGCTACCCCACCTCCTTTTCTTTATGTCTATCCCTCCAGAACATTGAATATCCCTGAATGTTGAGCTCCCATCCCTGGTCACCCTGGAGCCAGGTCTCTGTGATTTCAATTATATCAATTTCATCAATAACAGTCTGCACTTTGAATTCATCCACCTTGTTACGAATGCTCCTTGCATTGACACACAAAGCCTTCAGGCTCGCTTTTACAACACTCTTAGCCCTTATACAATTATGTTGAAAAGGGGCCTTTTTTTGATTTTTGCCCTGGGTTTTCCAGCCTGCCACTTTTACTATTCACCTTACTACTTTTTGCTTCTACCCTCATTTTACACCCCTCTGTCTCTCTGCACTTGTTCCCATCCCCCTGTTGTGAACTAACCTCCTCTCTCCTAGTCTCTTTAATTTGATTCCCACCCCCCAACCATTCTAGTTTAAAGTCACCTCAGTAGCCCTCGCTAATCTCCCCGCCAGGATATTGGTCCCCCTAGGATTCAAGTGTAACCCGTCCTTTTTGTACAGGTCACGCCTGCGCCAAAAGAGGTCCCAATGATCCAAAAACTTGAATCCCTGCCCCCTGCTCCAATCCCTCAGCCACGCATTTATCCTCCACCTCATCGCATTCCTACTCTCACTGTCGCGTGGCACAGGCAGTAATCCCGAGATTACTACCTTTGCGGTCCTTTTTCTCAACTCCCTTCCTAGCTCCCTCTATTCTCCTTTCAGGACCTCTTCCCTTTTCCTACCTATGTCATTGGTACCTATATGTACCACGACCTCTGGCTCCTCACCCTCCCACTTCAGGAAACGTGTGGAATTGAACTGTGAGCTCATTCGAGACCCCCTGTTTGGGTGGATGCTGCGTGATTTGTTTCCCTGATACAAATCAATACCACGAAATAACAGACTGGACACCATACCCAATTAAAGGAATTAGCTTTATAATTCTGAATTTGACTGAAGGGTTAGTAAAGAAAAAAGCAAAAAAACAGAAGGGGCCTATTTTAATGAAACTGTCTAATGTGGACAAGTTGGAGTTCACGGTTTCCCCTTCGCTGATCCTCCTTCGATCTCCCCGGCCTTTGTCGGATCATGACTCCGGTCCGGCGTCTTCTCTCTTCATCTCCCACCAAATGAAGATGTCACTCTGGTGTCAGGCACACGGCACGAAACACACTCCCGTCATTGGACGGCTCACTTTCCAAATCACCCGTTATCTCTCACCATCACCCAGACACCGCTCCTGCAGAAAGACCATTTCACTCCCCTCCCCCCACCCCGCACCAAGATTAGTCATGTCTTCATTGTGATAATTTTCCACCCCTTCATACAAAGCACAAAGTCCAATCCAGGTGTAAACGGCAGTGACACAGCTCACCAAGGCGACAGGTGCCACAGTCTCTTCCTCCGGTTCTACATAGGCCAGCCTATCGAGTGGTTTCCTGATTCTGTGAGATCTCCTTACCCCGTCATCTACTTCTTCAGGTTCAGAAACTCCTCGGGGTACTTCTGGCCCCAGACAGTCCTTTCAGCTGTGAGTCGGCTGGGGTGATATACTGCGTCTGGTGCTCCCGATGCGGCCTTCTATATATTGGCGAGACCCAACGCAGACTGGGAGATCGTTTCGCTGAACATCTACGCTCTACCCGCCAGAGAAAGCAGGATCTCCCAGTGGCCACACATTTTAATTCCATGTCCCATTCCCATTCTAATATGTCTATCCACGGCCTCCTCTACTGTCAAGGTGAAGCCACACTCAGGTTGGTGCAACGACACCTTATATTCCGCCTGGGTAGCCTCCAACCTGATGGCATGAACATTGACTTCTCAAACTTCCGCTAATGCCCCACCTCCCCCTCGTAACCCATCCATTATTTATTTATATCCACGCATTCTTTTTCTCTCTCTCCTTTTTCTCCCTCTGTCCCTCTCAATATACCCCTTGCCCATCCTCTGGGTTTTCCCCTCTCCCCTTTTCCTTCTCCCTGGGACTCCTGTCCCATGATCCTCTCATATCCCTTTTGCCAATCAACAATCCCTCCCCCTCCTGTCTTCTCCTATCATTTCGGATCTCCCCCTCCCACTCCCACTTTCAAATCTCTTCCTAACTCTTCCTTCAGTTAGTCCTGACGACGGGTTTCGGCCCGTAACGTCGACTGTACCTCTTCCTAGAGATGCTGCCTGGCCTGCTGTGCTCACTAGCGTTTTTGTGTGTGTGTTGCTGGAATTTCCAGCTTCTGCAGATTCGCTCGTGTTTGCATTGATAAGAACGGATATTTTTATATTTTTTATTATTTATTTTAATTAATTCATTTATTTTTATTTTTCCTGCTGGGTGGCGGCGACATCAAAGAGGGGCTGTGCTTTCAGCAGCGAAAGCGGCTCCTCGCTGCCCTTCTCTCGAAATTGCTGGAGCAGCCTCTGCCATCCTGCGGCGTGTCGGAAGGTGACATCGAAGAAGCCGGGGAAGTCCTGTAGGCGGTAAAGGTCCCCGGGGGTAAATCCACAGCAGTCCATCAGGACCTTCCGGGTGAAGGTCTCCCTGGTGTAGCGGGTGCCCCCGTTCCGGTCTCGCACTATCACCCTGATAGTGTTCGGGATCTCCGGATCCGGAGCCGACGCGCTGGTCTCTGCGGCCATCCTCCACATCGCGGTCGTTACCGGAATTGGCTCAATCACAAGCCGCCTGCGAAACAGCGCGAAGTATCCTCTGCGCCTTCCGTTCGCCGCGAGTCCCCAAAGACACTGCGCTCAATTTTAGCCAAACGGCGGAGAAGCGATGCCTACAGCTTCTAGACTCATTCGGATCCTGCTAGTCTTCCCTCCATTAAGTTAGACCGACTGTCTACACAACGCCTGTTTATCGTACTTCTCTTGAACTGTTGAAGTAGTTTTGGTGTAATTCCTCTCAGTCTTTGGCATATGTTGTCTTTTTCTCCTCTGTAGAGAAACCTCTTTCGGAATCTGGCTGATAATGTAAAATAGCTGATATTGCACCAACCCAATGAGAGAGGCGGAGCTTGTTTGTGTGACTCCTCCTCCTCTCCGCTGAGAATCCCCGTCGGGCTGTTCCGCCCCCCGGCTCTGGCGTCTTACGTCAGTGCAGCGTAATGACGTAACGGTAGGTGTCGGAGTTGGGGACGTAACTCGACTGGGATCATTGTCGCCGGAGAAGCGAAGTTTGTGCCGGGGCGGGTGACTGGGCAGGGGGACCTCCGGAAACGGGAGCAGTGTGGATCGGAACGTCGGATGGAAGCGATGGCGCGGGAGTGGGACGAAGGGGAGGGTTGTAAATGGGGGAGTGAGGGACGATGGGTGGTTGAGTTGGTGGGGGAGAGCGATGCGGGAGAGTCGGACGAAAGGGACGGGGTAGGGTTGCAACTCGGACAATGTTTAAGTGTGAGCTGGCGTGTGGCAATGGATTATTTCCACATAAATTAATCTAACCATCTGGCTGGATTTCATTGGTAACGAAAGCTTATTGACTAGAACTGGTTCCATTAAGAAATCGGCGATAATCAGGGGAGAATGGGGGTACACTCCAGTGACTACGAACTTCTTTCAGACATCCCACGGCCTTTCTGCCGTATGCCTTAAGCCAAATACTGGAAATAATTATGAATATTCCGTATTTGGCTAAATTTGTGCAGTTCCATCCAGCGTTTAACAACATTCTCCAACCTATGGTTTGTACCACTTACTACATCTCCAAGGAGAAAAAATGGTGGAAATCTGGGGAAAAAAGAAGCATAAAATACTGAAAGGGATTATGTGGTAATGCAGCATTCTGTAGAGAAAGAAGCAGTTAATGATTCAGATGTGATGTGATTCTTAATTATGGCAGTGATCTTTCATCAGTTCCAAGGAAGAGCCATTAACCTGACACATTTGCTCTGTTTCTCTGCAGAAGGCTGACTGAAGTGCCAGGTATTGCCAGCACTTTATTTTAATTGAAAAGATATGGCCATTCTGTCATTGTGGAGGCTGGGTCTGACTCCTGGAACGCCGTCCCCATCAGGAGTGCGGAGATCCTGAACCAGAAGAAGTGCGGTTGTTCAGGACTCATTCACTGTCACTTTCTTTGGGGCAATGATGGATGTGCAGTAAAATCTGGCACTGGTAATGAAGTATGGATTCTGGAAAGTCAGTAACTAAAAACAGCCTAATGGAACACTACAGCACAGTACAGGTCGTTCGGCCCAAACACTCCCTCCTAGATCGGCCTCTACTTTTCTAAAATCCATGTGCCTATCTAAAAATTCCTTTAATGTCCCCAATGTATCTGCCTCTACCACTACCCCGGCAGTGTGTTCCACGCACCACTCTGCTTAACAAAAATTCTTACATATGATGTCCTCCTGTACTTCTCTCCAGTCACCTGAAAATGATGCCCTCTCATATTAGCCATTTCTGCACTGGGAGAAAAGGTCTCCGGCTGTCCTTCTTGCGAGCTTCTCTCGTACCTATTGTCTATCGTCTAAGCCAGATAAGAGTGATGTACAATACTTATTCAGTTTATCTGCCATCACCTTGCACCCCCACCCCATTACTACCTCTCCAGCATCATTTCCCACTTCTGCCTCTCTTTTACACTATATGTATCTGAAGAAAAATTTGGTATCCTCTTAATATTACTGGCTTGCTCACCTATGAATTCCACCTTTTCCTTCTTAGTTATTTTAGTTGCATTCTGTTGGTTTCTAAAAGCTTCCCAACCCACTAACTTCCTAGTAGTTTTTGCTCTATGCCCTCTCTTTAGTTTTTATGTTGTCTTTTGTTTCTCTTATCAGTCATGGTTTTGTCACCTTACCTTTAGAATACTACATCCTCTTTGTGACGTGTATATCCTGTGCTTTCCGAATTGCTTCCAGAACTTCCAGCCATTACTGCTCTGTTTTCATCCCTGCCCTTGTTCTTTTGAAATCAATTTTGACCAATTTTTCTATCATGCCTCTCTAATTCCCTTTATTCCATATCTGACTTTAGCTTCTCCTTCTCTAATGTCAGGGTGAATTTGATCACATTAAGATCACTTGCTCCTAAGGATTCTTTGAATTTAAGTGACCTGATTAATTCCGGTTCATTACAACACCCAATCCAGAATAACTGATCCCCAAGTGGGCTTAACCACAAGCTGCTCTAAAAAAGCATATTGCAGACATTCTAGGAATTCCTCCTTTTGAGAACAACAACACACTAATTCTCCTGTTCACTTGGATGACAACCCCCCATGACTATTGTAACATTGCACTTTTGGCACGCATTTTCTGTCTCCCATTGTACCTTGTGGAGCACATGCTTACTACCATTTGGTAGTACACAGCCTGGAGGCTCTGGAAGTGAGTGAGGTCCTCAATGAATACTTCTCTTTGGTATTTACCAGTGAGAGGGAACTTGATGATGGTGAGGACAATATGAGTGAGGTTGATGTTCTGGAGCATGTTGATATTAAAGGAGAGGAGGTGTTGCACTTGTTAAAATACATTAGGACGTATAAGTCCCCGGGACCCAATGGAATATTCCCCAGGCTGCTCCACCAGGCGAGGGAAGAGATTGCTGAGCCTCTGGCTAGGATCTTTATGTCCTCGTTGTCCATGAGAATGGTACCAGAGGATTGGAAGGAGGCGAATGGTAGGCTTATTCAGAAAGTCAGAAGGCATGGGATCCAGGGAAGTTTGGCCAGGGGGATTCAGAATTGGCTTGCCTACATAAGGCAGAATGACGTGGTGGAGGGAGTACATTCAGATTGGAGGATTGTGACTAGTGGTGTCCCACAAGGATCTGTTCTGGGACCTCTACTTTTCGTGACTTTTATTAATGACCTGGATGTGGGGGTAGAAGGGTGGGTTGGCAAGTCTGCAGATGACACAAAGGTTGGTGTAGAGGATTGTCAAAGATTGCAGAGAGACATTGATAGGATGTAGAGGTGGGCTGAGGAGTGGCAGATGGAGTTCAACCCGGAGAAGTGTGAGGTGGTACACTTTGGAAGGACAAACTCCAAGGCAGAGTACAAAGTAAATGGCAGGATACTTGTTAGTGTGGAGGAGCAGAGGGATCTCGGGGTACATGTTCAGAGATCCCTGAACGTTGCCTCACAGGTGGATAGAGTAGTTAAGAGAGCTTATGGGGTGTTAGCTTTCATAAGTCGAGGGATAGAGTTTAAGAGTCGTGATGTAATGATGCAGCTCTATAAAACTCTGGTTAGGCCACACTTGGAGTATTGTGTCCAGTTCTGGTCACCTCACTATAGGAAGGATGTGGAAGCATTGGAAAGGGGTACAGAGGAGATTTACCAGGATGCTGCCTGGTTTAGAGTGTATGCATTAAGATCAGAGATTAAGGGAGCTAGGGCTTTACTCTTTGGAGAGAAGGAGGATGAGAGGAGACATGATAGAGGTGTACAAGATAATAAGAGGAATAGATAGAGTGGATAGCCAGTGCCTCTTCCCCAGGGCACCACTGCTCGATACAAGAGGACGTGGCTTTAAGGTAAGGGGTGGGAAGTTCAAGGGGGATATTAGAGGAAGGTTTTTTACTCAGAGAGTGGCTGGTGCACTGCCTGAGTCAGTGGTGGAGGCAGATACACTAGTGAAGTTCTAGACAGGTATGTGGAGGAATTTAAGGTGGGGGGGGGTTTATGGGAGGCAGGGTTTGAGGGTCGGCACAACATTGTGGGCCAAAGGGCCTGTAATGTGCTTCAGTGTTCTATGTTCTATGTTTGGATGTCAATATACATTTCCTGTCACAGATTTTTTTTTACATTTTCTGTTCCATAATTCTATCCACAGATTCTACACCTTCCAACCCCATGCCACCTGTTTTTAATGATTTTATTTAATATTTTACCAACAGAGCCACACAACCCCACTGCTAGCTTGTTCTTTCAAGAAACATATAAGCATCTGGGAGACAAGTGGACCTGCAGATGCTAGAAATCTAGAGAACTACACACAAAGTGCTGGAGGAGCTCAGCATGTCAGGCTGCATCTATGAATGGGAATCAACATTACGGGCCAAGACCCTTCATTGGGACTTGATACTCACGTATCTGGAATATCAACAGGCATAGAAAATAGGAAGTAGTGCGAAATAAGGAAAACTTTTCACAAAATTTAGTTCAAGGCTCAAAAAAACCTGCCAAACAGAGCTCAATAGTTACCAAATACAACAAAAGCAATAAACACTTCCATCAATACCGACATTGACTTTTTTAATGAAAGTATCTTGGTCACATTTCAATCTGTAAGGTTTACAAAGATAAATAAGAACTGAAATGACTACTTTAGAAAAGACTATTTACACTCAATCCCACTGAGATTAACACTAACTTGGACGGAAGGAGGAACAGAAATAACACACATGAAAGAAAAAATCATAGAACATCGTCCAGAGCCCCAAACTCTGCCCTGTGCAGACCCACCTCTGGTTTCTGACCCTGTTCCATTGAGCATCCAACTAATGGTTTCCCATTCTGCTTTCAATCTTTAGAGGACGTGTTTTCTAACAAGCCTTTAGAAGCAGGGAAAATGACCCATAATGTGGGAATGAGCCCTGAACGAGGAAGTTAACTCCCAATGTCATTCTTCCTCAGCCCAGAGATTTGAGGGGCGAAGAACATCTCAGACAGAACTGCAGTCAGCTTGACTTCTTCAGTCTGAAGAACATTCAAGGGAAACCTCTTCACCCACAGAGCGGTGACTGTTTGGAACCCATCACCACAGGGAGAGTGAGAGATGAACACAGGGGAGGATTTAAAAGGACTGTTGTGGAGCTGAATCACTGGCAGGGTCCAGCCGGCCTGAGTTGACTCTCTACTATACACTAGGTGTGGTATAAATTCACTAAGATTTCCAAAGCTGTTTCAATACAGAATACGACCAAAACATATGTGTCAATATTGCTGTCTCGGTTTTACATCTATCACACTGATTATCAACATTAAGAAACATTTTAGACAGTCCCTCTTTGTCAAATAGTAACAATGTACAATTTTAAATTGAATTAAACAGTGACTGGCACAAATCGAAGAAGAGTTAACCAACTTCAGAATTCTGTATGTGATTCATAGCATTCCACCTCTGTCTATTCATGTCCCTTCAAATAGCCTCTTTGTAATGAAAATTGTTTGAAAAATCATTCACTGTATGCTTTTTTTTTGCTTCAGTTAAGGGTAATGACTTACCCATTCGCAAACACAGGAGCCTGCACACGTGTTGAAACAAAACCCTTTGTTGGAACTCGTACGATTTTAATACAGAAGGAAAAACAAATTTCTACAGGCGTAACAGTCCATAATTCAAAATAATACTTATCATGCACTAAGCAAGCCAATCCCAGGGAAACACAGATCCGACAATATTATGCAGCCTCTTCTGTCTCTCTACTATGTGTCTCTCTACCTCTATCTCTATCTCTGTCCCTCTCTCTCTCTATCTCTATCTCTCTCTATCTCCCTCTCTATCTCTCTATCTCAGTCTCACTCTCTATTTCTCTCTCTCTCTATCACTCTCTCTCTCTATCTCTGTCTCTCTCTATCTCCCTGTCTCACTCATAACTTCTCAATAGCTTCACTATCTCTCTCTCTCTTATTCTATCTTTCACTGTCTCTCCCACACGCCCTCTCTCTCGCGCTCACCCTCGCGCCCTCTTTCTCGCGATATCTCATTCGCTCTCTCGTTCGCGCCCTCAGCCCTCCCGCTGTCTCCTGCTCGCCATCACTTTCTCCCTCTCTCGATCTCACAGAGAGACAAGTGAACGTAACGGTGCTTTGTCTTCAATTTAAAAAAAGAGTTAAAATTCTCTTACAGGAAATAGTTCAAGGTGGCATTCAGAAAAAGAACCTACAGATAAAGCCGGAGGGGAAAAAGAGGGTGAAGGAAAGGACGGGTTTTGTCGTGAGCAGGAGAGGCTGATAGAGACGAAAATATACTCCAAGATCAGGCAGTTTTGTCAGGACCGGGAAGCGGGGGAAACAGTTTCGCCTCAAGCTTCAATTTAACAGGGCGGGACGCGAGGTACAAAGGGAATTTCTCTGGGGTGGTGCGGACAGTACTGCCGTGGGATCAGCTGTAAACAGCAGTTTTGTAACTCTGAGGCAACACACGCAAAATGGAAAGAGTGAACAGTTGACGGGCCTCTGATGAAGGGTTTCGGCCTGAAACGTCGATAATTTACTCTTCTCCATAGATTCTGCCAGATCTGCTGACTTCCTCCAGCATTTTGTGTGAGGGAAACAGTAAATAGCCGACGTTTCTGGCCGAGACCCTTCATCAGGATCTGATTTTGTGTGTGTTGTTTTGTATTTCGGGCATCCGCATGTTTGTTTTGTAACTCTGTTCATCACGTTGTTTCCATTTACCCACAAGTGGGAAGCTAGAATAGGGAGCTTGAAGGCAGCTAAATTGTAAAACTTTACAGCATTTATTTCAGAAACAGTTTCAAAACCTGATTCACTGGATATTTCACCGCATTCTTTAGTTCGTCTCGGAATTTGCTCTGAGTCACGGCGTAAATACACGTGTTGGTGCAGCAACTGAGAATCTGCAGCATTTCCGATGTGTGTTGTGTGTTGTAACGGGGACCGGTGAGAGAATAATCAAAACTCTTCGAAATCCGTTGATAGATGTAAAATACCACGTACGTTGCCCAGAACACTATGAAACAACCGGTTATGCTGAAGAGCAAAACGATGGATTTGCGTCGGTTCTCCATCTCCCGGTCCTTGTCATTCTCTCCACTCTTTTGTCCCCGGAGCCCCCTGCGGGCTCGACTGGCCGCTAGAATCCGCCTGACAGTCAGAATATTGAACAGTAAAATCAGAAAGAATGGGGCGCAAGGCGTTAAAATGAGGTCAAACATGTCGAATGCCGCCCATGAGGGAGAGTTTGTGTAGCTCTGTGTACGAACACAACCCCAGGGAACACCATCAATTATTTCTCTGGGCCGGAATGCAAAGCTCCAGGGGACTCCCTCCAAACAGGCCAGCACACTCACTGTCCCGATAACCACAGCCGCCGTTCTCTCGGTGCAATATCTTGTTTTCAGCTTCTCACAGCAAATCGCCACAAATCGATCGATGGTGAAAGCGACAGTCAGCCAGACTGAGGTCGCAGTGCTCGCAGAAATCAACCATTGATCGAGTCTGCACACAGGAGTGATCAGCAGGAATGATCGGGGAAAATAAATCAGAGCAGTCCACTTCATCAGCGGATCGGAGATAACGACCAGGAGATCGGCCGCTGCCATTCCCACCAGGTAGCGACTGACACATTTGGAGAGACCGCACTTTCCCCGGGAGAGGATCACAATCGCCACCAAGTTCACTGGAAGAGAGACAGGGAACAGCAAGTTGAGAAAATGCTAAGCAGAAGCCAATGCGGCAGTTTGAGGGGATCCTGTAATATTTCCACTTCATTGCTGCATTTAGCGGTGGGAGGGTCGAGAGAGGGCGCAGAGCTGGCGGAGACAGAAGGAGCTTACACAGTAAAATAAAGTCAATATGATCTGAAAATGGATTCTTTACTGATGCCTGAATATGATGTGGCAGCGGAAAGCTAAAACTGGGTAACTACCTCCTCAGATGCAATACTGCCTTCCGCGTCTCGTCTGTACGAAATGAGTAAATCGGGGCGCTGATGGCGGGATTCTTCCATTAGAGAATCATCAACTTCCTTAGCTATCCCTGTCAGCAACAGAACAGCCGAAAGACGGAACACAAACAGGAAATGCTGGAAACACTCACCCAGGCGAAACAGAGTATGTGGAAAAAACAGTTAAAGTATCTCTCCTCAGGACTGTTCTGAGAGAGACCCTTGACACGAGTGTTAACTGGTTTCTCTTCCCATAAAAGCTGCTTGGGGCTCAGTGTTTCCAGCATTCCCAGAGTTTGTTCCTAATTCCGGCATTTGCCACCTCACTGACTTTACAACAGAACATTGACTGATTCGAACAGATACAACGCAGCCTGACACAACCTCACAGACAGACATGACGCCTCCCACTGAATCCGTCACAGGGAAGCAGGGGAGAGGAATTCAACGTCCAGCAGCGAACTCGGTGCCGCAGTCAAATGTCTGTAACAGTGTCAGATGTAGATATATTATAAAACATTTCACAGTATTGATAACGATGAAGCACCACATCTTATTAATTGGCTTAGCAACGACTTCTTTCTGCTTTTCATCCAGTCATATCGTAAACATTTATTAAAAATCCACAACGGTTTCGTCTTACAACACGGGACTCCTCACATTTGCTAAAGTGTTACTGCCAGCCAATGCTTTATTGTTGCATCGAACTCTGAAAACCGCTCAAATAAACATTCCGACAATAAAGTGATGTCATCACCCTTATAAACACAATATTTGCAAAAGCAGTGCAGCTCCGACAAGACCAAAAGCAGAGACACCAACATCACTTTGTTGATCACAAACCGCTGCCTGACCCGCTCATGCCAACAGAAATTGGCCGATTCGTTGACTTCCTGCATCCAAATCTCAACATCTTTTATGTCCCGGTGTTTCCATTCCACTCCTGAAATGCGGAATACCGGCACTGGAATGTGAGAGTTTAAACCAGCGGCAGAATCAATCACATCACTGGAATTAAAACTCAACATCCGCCCACGGCAGCTGACACCGCGGCTTACCGGGAATTCCAAAGGCAGAAATAAAAGGATAGTAAACGTCTTCTATCCGCCAGATGACAGGATACACCATTTCAGTGAGAGTCTGTGATTTCTGTTGCTCCTGTATTCACAGTTCCAGCAGGCAGCTGATGCTTTGCAAAGCAGCCCCTGATTTATACAGAGGATCTGTCTCCAGAGATACGGTTCTACACCGCACTACCTTTCTTAGTTACAGTTGCTTGAATGTAAATATTGTAGCGATTGGAAACAAATATATCAAAACTCTGTGGCATTACCTCAGCAGTCCCTCTGGTGGAAACAAACCGGTAGATTTAATTTCAAAGACTGAGCTTTGTCGCAGAGCAGATGGATTTGAAGATTTCATTCTTTTGTTGGCTAATTATTCATCTCTGAACGGAGACCAGCGACACTGACCGATCCCTACCTCTATCTCAGCAGTTTCCCGTCTTGGACTGTCCTTCAGTCCTTCAGCTTCTTCCTGGTGACACACACACACACACACACACACACACACACACACACACACACACAACACACACACACACAGACGCACACACACACATACACACACACACACACACACACACTCAACACACACACACACACACACAGACACACACACAAACATACACACACACAGACACACACACAAACATACACACACACACACAAACAGACACACACACACACACTTAAACACACACTCACACACACACACACACACACACACACTCACACACACACTCACACACACACACTCACACACTCACACACACACAACTGACACACACACACACTCACACACACACACTCACACACACACACACACACACACACACACTCACAGAAACAATTGTACAATTGTATTTCTATGTTATAGTGACTGTCCTACTGTACATTCTATTTATTATAAATTACTATAAATTGCAAATTGCACATTTTGACGGAGCCGTAACATAAAGATTTTTACTCCTCGTGTACATGGGGGACGTAATTGATAAATTCAATATAATTCAAAATACACAAACACAAATTCGGACAAAGGTGAACAAAGAAACCGATATCAGGATGGAAACGGTCAAATGACCACGTTGCTGATGTACAGACAAGAGAAAATATGCAGATGCTGGAATCCAAGTTCCTCCAGCATTTTGTGTGTGATGTTGTTTGTGACAGAAGAGGGTTACAAAAGTACACATAGACTAAGATGTTAACTGTCCTGTGCTATCACCAGTGGGATCATCAGTTGATCTGCCACCTGTCTTCAGGAGAGAGATAAGTAAGACAATGGAGCAGCGTTTGGAAATGTTAATGAAGAGACGAGAGAGATTAACAGAAAGAGACACCGGTCTGAGTATTGTCAAGACTGGTTGCTTTGATCCTGAACTGTTTGAAGTCTGATGGACAGGCGATACCCCAACAGGGGGATAAAAAGGGACAGGTTCGCTAAGGCAACAGACACACCACGCAACATGACACCACGAGGTAACGAGATCCTGGAAGCGGTGTGCCCCCACAAGTCGGTGGAGTTTTGGAGGTCCGTTCGCGGGACCAGCCATAGATGCACAGGGTGGAAAGATACGGTCGGGAGGGGACCTGGTGTATGTGTCCGCCCTTGCCTGGGTGCCGGGTTCACCGCAGAAGAACGATCGTATCTGGAACGGAGGGGTCAGAGTCGGTGACCTCAGAAGACATTACAAAGGGCTCGCCCGAAAGCTAACTGCGAGGAATATCGAAGGTCTGTTTGGAACCCGATTTGCATATTCATTCGTTATCTCTCTCTCTCTCTCTCCCCAAAGGCACGACGGCGATTACTGCGAACTGAACTAAACGGAACTCTGTCACTTCTGATTGATCATTTTGCCACTAGACTGCGATAGAGCTTGATTGATCCTATTATCATAGTTCCGTGTACGTGTGTGTTTATTCATTGCTAACCTGTTGCATTTATATCCTTACAATTAGAGCACTGTATTGCTTATTTCTTTAATAAAACTTTCTCAGTTCCAGTAATCCAGACTCCAACTAAGTGGTCCATTTCTTCTGGCTTGGCAACCCAGTTACGGGGTACGTAACATAGGTGGGGTTCTCGTCCGCGATTTTGAACGCTAAATTTGGGACGGGGTAAATTGATTGGGTTAAAATTCCCGAAAGAAAGAAAAGGCAAACAGCAGAAATGGAGATTGAGGAATTTCTAAAGGCGCCGACTTTGGAGGTATTAGAGGATGCCAGGAAAACGGAATTGGCAGCTGTGGCCAAACGGTTGAATCTTGTTAAGGGGAAGTCGACAATGAGGAGAGAGGAGATGCACATAGCTATCGTAGAGCACTATGTATCTAAAGGTGTGTTTCCCCAAGGGGAGCTGGAGATGATGTCTATCGGAAAACCTGGTGGAGACGCAGTACAGGTGCAGATTGAAAAATTGAGACTCGAGCACGAGTTCCGGGTACGGCAGCTAGAACGAGAAGAGAAGCAGTTATCACGGCAGGAGAAAGTGAAACAGTTAGAGCGAGAAGAGAGAGAGAGGCAATGGGAGCGAAGAGAGAGAGGGAGGCAGTTGGACCGAAAAGAGAGGCAGAGGGAAAGGGAATTCGAGCTGGAAAGGTTAAAGATAAGGGCAGAACAGGGACCCATGCCGGACCAAGGTGGAGGGCTCAGGGCGAACCAGGAGTTTACGCTGGTTCCCCCATTTGACGATACCGATGTGGATCGGTACTTTCTCCATTTCGATAAAGTTGCTGCAAGTCAGGACTGGCCGAGGGATAAGTGGGCTGTTTTGCTTCAGAGTGTACTTAAAGGAAAAGCCCAACAAGCTTACTCAGCTTTGTCCACGGAAGATGCCCAGAGGTATGAGGTGGTGAAAGAGGCCATCCTCAGCATTTATGAGTTGGTCCCGGAGGCATACCGGCAGAGGTTCCGGAATGCGAGGAAGCACGTATTTAGAGTTTGCCCGTCAGATGCAGACATATTGTGAGCGTTGGTGCGCCTCGAAGGGGGTAAATGGGGATTATGACAGACTGCTACAGCTGATCCTGATTGAGCAGTTTAAAGGTTGTGTCCCTGAAGGTATGAGACCCTACCTAGATGAGAAAGAGGCAGCCACGTTAGCCGCAACTGCTAAGTTAGTGGATGAGTACGCGTTGACGCATAAAGTGAAGTTTGTCCCGAGTAAAGGCTACCAGAAGGGTAGTCAGGACGGCGGGGAGAGTCAGCCAGAAAAGTCAGTAAGTAAGCCGGGGGCTAGTGAGAAGGATAAGGTAGACCAGGAGCAGTCTGGTAGGAAGTCTCCTGGGGTCGTCTGTTATAATTGTGGGAAAGTCCGACACTTTGCGTCCAGGTGCTTTGCCCCAAAGAAGGAGACGGGGAAAGGAAAAACGGCGATTTCGACTGGCTGTGTTGAGCTGGTGAACAAACCGCTAGGAGAGGAAAGGTCTGCAAAAGTTCAGGAAGGGCGCGAGAGGTTTATCTCAGCCGGATTGGTGTCGGTGAAGGAGGGGTTAAACCCAGTTCCAGTACAGATCTGGATAGACACCGGAACGTGTCAGTCATTGATATTAAAGGGTGTGTTAGACTTTAGTTCAGAGACCGAGACTGGGAAAGTCAGGGTCATAAAAGGCATTGGACAAGGGACTGAGGCAGTCCCTTTGCACCAGATACACCTACAGAGCAACTTGGTCTCTGGACTAGTCACGGTCGGGGTGAGGCCCGAATTACCGATGAAAGGCGTGGAAGTCTTGCTCGGTAATGACCTCGCCGGGGGAATTGTGTTCTCAGCAGTGAGGTTGACGGGTCAGCCTGCCAGCATTGAGGCCCCGCCCATGGACTCACAGGTTCATCCCGTTTGCGCAGTGACTCGGCGTGTGTCCAGAAAGACTGCCGAAGTAAAGTTAGCTGAGACCTTTCTAACAGCCTTTTACCAGGAGGAGGTAGAAAGTGAAAAGAAGGAGTGTAGTGAAACAGGAGGAAGTGAGGGAGCTGAGGCAGACTTAGCATTAGCCAGGAAGGAATTTGTACAGGCGCAGGAGCTGATGGTTTCGGCGGAGACAGCTCTCTCGGAAGCAGGATTAAAAGGAGAGCCAGCAGGCTATTGTGTGGAGGAGGGAGTGCTGCGGAAGAAAGGGAGACCAAATACCGTACACGCAGATGAGAAAAGGGGGATGGTGCCAAAAAGTTAACCTGGCCCGCAGGATACCCCTCGGCGGACATTTTGGGGGGAGGAAAACAGTCGGTGTAATCATGAAAGAGTTTACTGGCTGCACAGGAGGAAGGATGTTATTGACTATTGCAGACGTCAGTTAACACAGTTAGAGGCTATTACATGCTAAAAGCCCACCACGATCAGAGAACAAATCTAGCTGGTGGTATCATGAAAATTAATGAGGCTAAGGTGCCACCTGATAAGGGGAGGACCTATTTTGAATATTTAAGTGTGGTGCCGACCAGATGGGAGATGTCTACTGTTTTGACCCGTTTTGCTGATAAGGTCTCTCACCTAACCCCCTGAACAAAGCGGGCCATTGATAAAGCTAATTAACCGGCACGCGCACGGAGGTCTGGTGTCCCGAGGCGATGCAAAGAGCTGGGACATGGAGCTGTTGTCACATCAGGTCAGCCTAGTGAGCAACACCCCTATAGAATGATTAATTCAGTGACAAACGGGCTAAAGAACACAGAAGTGTATATTGGCGATGTAGTGGTCTGCAGTGACACGTGGGAAAAGCACATTGTGGCACTGTTTAAACGGCTGCCTGAAGCCAGCCTGACAGTGAACCTCGCAAAAAGTGAATTCGGCCACGAAAGAGTCACTTATCTGGGGTTTGTGGCAGGACAGGGGCAGCTGGCTCCGATGCAAGCTAAGGTACGGGCTATCGCTGAATTCCCCACCCCGACAGACAAGAGAGCCCTGAGAAGGTTCTTGGAGATGGTGGGGTACTATCGGAAGTCTTGCAGGGAAAAAAAAACAACTTTGCGGATAGTACCCACTCTCATACTAAGCCCTTGCCAAAGAATGCTAAGTTGGTATGGGACGACCCTTGTTATCTGTGTCCGGGGCGAAAACCACTGAGAAGTCACACTGATCACAATTCATTAGTGTTTTCGGCCACTATGAAGTCTGCTAAGTTGGAGCCTGGTTTGAGAGGATTATTAAAATAACACATATACAAGGAACAGAAAATGTGATTGCTGACTGTCTGTCAGGTGTTGACAACTTAAAATTCTCTGTATTAGCCAAATAACTGATGAAGATGTATATTTGTGTGTATCTAATAATGTATTCATGCTTGTAATTTTTACCCCGGTAAAAATCCTTAAAGGGGAGAGGTGTGACGAAAGAGGGTGACAAAAGTACACATAGACCAAGATGTAAACTGTCCTGTGCTATCACAAGTGGGATCATCAGTTGATCTGCCACCTGTCTTCAGGAGAGAGAGATAAGTAAGACAATGGAGCAGCATTTGGAAATGTTAATGAAGAGACGAGAGAGTTTAACGGAAGGAGACACCGGTCTGAGATTGTCAAGACCGGCTCCTTTTTGAACCCTGAACTGTTTGAAGTGATGGACAGACGATACCCCAACAGGGGGATAAAAAGGGACAGGTTCGCTAAGGCAACAGACACCACACAAGACACCACTCACAACACCACGAGGTATCGAGACCCTGGAAGTGGTGCGCCCCCACAAGTCGGTGAGAGTTTTGGATGGCTGACGCGGGACCAGCCATAGACGCACAGGGTGGAAAGATTCGGTCGGCGGGAACCTGGTGTGTGTGTCCGCCCTTGCCTGGGTGCCGGGTTCACCGCAGAGGAACGATCGTATCCGGAACGGAGGGGTCACAGTCGGTGACCTCAGAAGACATTACAAAGGGCTCGCCCGAAAGCTAACTGCGAGGAATATCAAAGGTCTGTTGAATCCGATTCGAATATCAGCATTCGCTCTCTCTTTCTCTCTTCCACAGCACAACAACGATTACTGCGAACTGAACTAAACTGAACGCTGTCACTTGTGATTGAACATTTTACCCCTAGACTGCGATAGAGGGTTCAATGAGGGTTCAATGCGCGTTTGCCAGTGAGCACAACTTTGTTGGATCACACAGATTTGCAGGTATGTGCGGAGTTGGGTGACTGACTTAATGGTTTGCTGGTGAGCTGGGGTGTTTTGGGGAATACGGAGTTGCACAGGGATTTGGGGATGTGCACAGAAATGGGAGTTTGTCAGGGATTATAAGGCTGCATCGGGATTTGGGGGTGTCGGAGGATGTGTGGCATATACGGACTTGGATGTGCACACGGATTTCGGGGTGCACACTTATTAGTGAGTGCATGAGGATTTCAGTGGGTGCAAAGTTTGGGAAAATCGGCGGATTCGACGGGGCACATGGAGTTTGGGGAATCTGCTTTATGAGCATGCAAACCTATGTTTTTTTGGATTTGGGGGTGTGTATGTATTTCAGTGTTCTCAGGAATTGAGGTTTGACGACTCTCAAAGTTGTTTTATTAAGAGATACTTAAATAATAAATGCACTTTGAACGTTGACATTTGTTTCTTTTTTTCCATTTTCTCAGGTGTAGTCAGCCGTTTTCGAAACTATTTGAAATGATTCTTGCTCTGCGATAATCCAAAGTGTCTGTGGGGTGTCTGCTGATTTGGAGCTGTGACGAATCCAAAGGTTGTTTCATATGTACAGACATTAATAATAAATGCAATTTGAATTTTGATATCTGCTCTCGATTTTTTTAATGGTTCAGGCACCATTTTTGTGAAATGTTTTATATGAGAGATCGAGAGGACGTACAATTCGCAGAAACAGATAGGAAGGGACTGAACCGAAGGGGATAAACTGAATTCGAGGTATACTTACACGTGTATAGTCAGACAGGGTCAGGCAGAAACAATGGGTCTATCCACACACAGACACAGAAACACGCTGACACACACTAACTCACAAAGACAAACACACAGACACACACAGACACACACACACACACACACACACACACACACACACACACACACACACTCACACACAAACACACACACAGACACACACACGCACACACACACAGACACACACACACACACACACAGACACACACAGACACACACACAGACACACACACACACAAACACACACACACACACACACACACAGACACACACATACACACACACGCACACACACACACACAACACACACACACACACACAGACACACACACTCACACACACACACACACACACACTCACACACACACACACACACACACACACACACACACACACACTCATAACTACACTTTCTTATCCGTCTCTGGTTGTAGTCTGGTTGATTTCTGGTTGTAGTCCCACTGAACCTGAATAGAAAAGCGTGCTTGCATTGCATGTACCCTATCTATGCACCTCATCATTTTTCTGCAACTCCATTATATCTTCTCCCAATCTTCTACGTTCCAAGCAATGAACTCGTGAGCTATTCAATCTTTTCGTATAACTCAGGTTCTCCTCTGTAATCTGTGGAGAGTCTATGAAGCTGATGCCCCGTTGCCTCACTTCTACAGACTCAGTCTCCGTCTGTTCAGTAATGGAGCTGCAAAAATGTTTCCCTCATCTGTTTTAGCTCCACGCATGGATAACCATTCCGATATACCGTATCATCAGTTGTGTCTCTTGCAATCCTTAATCCCCTCCTCATTACCACCCTCACCTCATCCAAGTACTGGAAGCATTTGGACTCGACCACGAACGCCCCTTCACTTCAGTGTGGAATGGGACAGGATCCCTTTCCGGATCAATGTGAGAGACGTCTAGTCGCGGACCTTCAGCCAGATTAATTCCCGTCGACCACTATCTTGCCTTTTACGGGCAGGGCAATTCTGAATCCAAATGGCCAATTCACCGTGAGGTTTGTGGAGTTTGGTGTTAAATTGAAGGGCAGGACCTCCAGGTTTATGATATCAGGATTGTACTAGCAGGAGTTTGATACAACTTGTCTGCTTGGAGGTTAAGCTACGGGTTATAATCTTCTTTCAGCCACGATACGGAGATGCAAACACATCACACTGTGCTAAAAGTTCACCTCTGTTATTCTGTACACTGCGCACATTCAAATATAACACCTTCAGTCCTGCATTCATCACCCTTACCGATGTTATCCCACTTCAACGCTGCAACTCATCCCGTTTGCCCTGACATCAGCCTCTGCTTGCTACTACTGCCACTGCACTCTACCTCTGTTGCCAACCAACGACTTCATCCCCAGCACTCAGACTCCGGTTCCCATCCCCCTGACAAGTTATTTTAAACACAAGCTGTAACAAACCTGCCCACGAGCACACTGGACCCCGCCAGGTTCAGATACAACCCGTCCCTGTTGTACAGATCATTCCATCCCCAGGAGAGATCCCAATGACCCAGAGATCTGATGCAATGCCCCTGCACCAGTTCCTCAGCCACACATTCATCAGCCGAATCATCCTATTCTTACCCGATTTTGAAATGTTGTCTCACCTGGAAGGACTGTTTCTGAGCCAGAATGGAGCTGAGGGAGGAAGTAAATGGGAGTGTGTAGAACTTCCCTCGCTGGCAAGGATATGTTTCAGGACGGAGATCAGTGGGGGGAGCGGGGTAAGGTAAAGATAGGAAGGTAGGAAGCAGTTTAGACAAGATAACCATGCAAATCGGTCGGGTTATAAAAAATGTCAGCTGGTGTGAATGTGTTTTGTGAGCCCTGCTACCTGCCACGCTCGGTGTCCTTCTCAGGTCAGCTGTCAGCTGATTGCGCCAGTGTGGATGGTGGAGGCTTTACAGGGATGGTAAATGGTGTAGGGGTCAGGCGGGGTTACAAAATGACGATGGGTGTAGGGTAAGAAGGGTTTTCACAGATGGTGATGGCCGCAGGGATCGGAGGTGTGAACAGAAATGGGGAGTGACGTAAGGGTTTTCACAGAGGGTGAGGTGTGGAGGATCGGAGGTGTGAACAGAAATGGGGGGTGATGTAAGAGTTTTCACAGAGGGTGAGGTGTGAAGGATCGGAGGTGTGAACAGAAATGGGGAGTGATGTAAGGGTTTTCACAGAGGGTGAGCACCGCAAGGATCGGAGGTGTTAACAGAAATGGGGAGTGATGTAAGGGTTTTCACAGAGGGTGAGGTGTGAAGGATCGGAGGTGTGAACAGAAATGGGGAGTGATGTAAGGGTTTTCACAGAGGGTGAGGTGTGAAGGATCGGTGGTGTGAACAGAAATGGGGAGTGATGTAAGGGTTTTCACAGAGGGTGAGGTGCGAAGGATCGGAGGTGTGAACAGAAATGGGGAGTGATGTAAGGGTTTTCACAGAGGGTGAGGTGTGAAGGATCGGGGGTGTTTACAGAAATAGGGAGTGATGTAAGGGTTTTCACAGAGGGTGAGGTGTGAAGGATCGGAGGTGTGAACAGAAATGGGGAGTGACGTAAGGGTTTTCACAGAGGGTGAGGTGTGAAGGATCGGGGGTGTGAACAGAAATGGGGAGTGATGTAAGGGTTTTCACAGAGAGTGAGGGCCGCAACGTTCGGAGGTGTGAACAGAAATGGGGAGTGATGTAAGGGGATGCGAAGGAATGCTTCTCCACCACTGGGGAAACGTACTTCACTTGTCGGACCAAAATGGCATTTCTTTCTGTAACAAAATGGAACCTGTAGTGTATCAGAGTGCTTTGCTAAAAATCTTCGTGCAACATGATGCTGATGGTACCTGAGCACTTGAGTGCAGAACCGCAGCTGTGTGACTGGAAGAATGCCAAACGTTGTTTCAGCAGACAACAGAATGCACCCTGTCCTTCAACTTGTGTCCAAAGGGGTGATGGTATTGTTTCTTTTTGATAAAGCTATTACCAGCATTTGGGCAGTGCTAGTCTTCCCTTGCTGCAAGGAAACATAAAGGCACTTATGACTGATCCACTCTGAGTTAATTGTTATTGGTTACCAGACGTGGTGAAAAGGTGCTTAACGCCATCTGCTACCTGGACACTCACTCTTACCTGCACCTTACTCCCCACCGCTTCGCCATCTCAACACTATACAACAATTCAGTAGAAACTGAAATACGCATTCCGTCCATTGAGTCTTCTCCACCATTCGATCATGGCTATTGGATGTTCCCTCTGAACCCCACGCTGCTGCCTTCTAGCGGTCACCTTTGACACCCTTATTAATCAACAATCCACCATTTACTTACGTGAAGTCCATTACGCCACTGGTGTTTGGGGCAGCAATGAGGAGATTGCAGAAGAGGTTCACCAGGATGTTGTGTGGATTGGAATCATGAGCTACTGTGTGAGGAGAGTTTGGACAAACTTGGGCTGTTTTCTCTGGAGTGGAGGAGGCTTAGGGTGACCTGATAGAACTTGATAAGATTACGAAAGATCTCGATAGAGTAGATAGCTGACATTTTTAACCTTCTGTGCCACAATGTCTAATACCAGAGATCATGCATTTAGAGAGGAGGGACCCGTGGAATTCATTACCATGGACGGCTCAGAGGCCAAGTCATCCTGTTTAGTTAAAGCATACATTGACCGGTGCTTGATTAGTAAAGGCATCAAAGGTTATGGGGAGAAGGCAGGAGAATGATGTTGTGAAGGAAAATAAAAGACACTGGGATAGCGACGGAAAGAGGAAACTTTAGAGGGAGGTGTGTCAAGCACAGACAGACGGGACAGACTCAGACAGGGGTTCTTGTCTGGCACGGAGCAGTGGGGCTGAACACCGGTTCATTTTCCACTCCTGGACCTTCACTGAGACCATTTTTCATCAGTACATGTTTCTCAAACAATACATTTCAATGTACAAGTTCAACATAAATTTATTATCAAACTGTGTTAACCAGCTGCTTTCGAACACTTCACAAAATGTTTGCAAGGTAACTCAATACCCACCCCCAGCCTGGGGTCAGGAATGGGACCAATTCCAGAGGGAGAGGGCTGGGTGAGTCTGGGACTTTGTGAAGGAGCCCTAACTCCAAACTCCTCATTTCCCTTCCTCTTCTCACTCCCCTCCCTCACACTCCACTGCATGTGTTTGTGAGATAGAGAGAGACCTGCCTGCCCACTCACCCTCCATCAACGATGTCCCCTCTCCCCAACGCACTCACACTCCTGTGCACACTGCAATCCCTGTGGGCTGAATTGATCCAAAAATGTTATGTCCTCCCTCTTGCTCCAACTCCTTAGCCACGTATTAAACTGTTTCTCCTTCCTACTCCTGGCACATGGCATGGATGGCAGTCCTGAGATCACAGCCCTGGATGAGTTGTCTCTTTACTTAGCACCTCACTAACTGAACTTCCTTTGCAGAACCTTGTTAGTCTACCCCCCTTCCCATCTGAGCCTTAGAACCATACCAAGTGCCAGAGACCCTACAGCTGTGACTTCACTTTGTGAGGTCATCCCCCCATCCCAACAGCATCTAAGGTGATATATGTGTTGTTCAGGGGGATGGCCACAGGGGTGCACTGCACTCACTGTTTTACCCCTTTCTCCTCCCTGACTGTCACCCAGTTTCTTGTGCTGTCACCTTGGGTGCAACTGCCTCTCTATATGTCCTACCTATCACCCCTTCAGCCTCCCGAATGGTCTGGGGTTCATCCAGTTCCAGCTCCAACTCCTCAATGTGGATCATTCGGAGCTGAAGCCGGATGCCCTTCTCACAGGCGTAGTTACCAGGGACACAGGAGGGTCCCCTGCCTTCCCACATCCTGCCAGAGGAGCTTTCCACTATCCTGCCTGGCATCTCGACTGTTCTCACTGAGCAAATGTAAAGAAGGGGGCAAAAAAAAGTTCCACCTCCAGCATAATTTTGCCTTCTCTGATTGAAGGCTCTCCTCACTGAAACCTCAAAGTCTCCGCTCCAACTTTGTCCACTCTAACATGGGCCACTCCTCTTGCTCCTGCCTAACATTAAGTTATTTTTGATAATAAATCCTGTACACTGATTGGCCACTGCTCAAAGCTTTAATAAATACTGTCCTGAGCCACTGCCATTAATACTCAATTGTCAAACCTGAGTGAATCACATCCTCTCAAGCTTCTGATCTCTCCGATTAACGATGGGTCAAAGCCCGGCACGGTGACACAAGGATGAATGACTGATTGAAACCCATCCCACATTCAGAGCAGGTGACCACCCTCACCACAGTGTGAACCCGCCACTGTCTCTGCAGTGTGGATGAGTGTGTGAATGCCTTCCCACAGTCTGAGCAGGTCAACGTCCTCTCACTGCTGAAAACAGTCTGGTGTGTCGTTCGGTGAGATGTCTGAGTGAATCTCTTCCGACAATCTGAGGAAGGTGAACAGTTTCTACCCACTGTGAACTTGCTGATGTTTTTTCAATTGAGATGACTGAGTGAATCCCTTCCCACAGTCTGAGGAGGTGAACGGCCTCTCCCCAGTGTGAATGAACTGGTGTGTCAGTAATTGAGTGGAACTAGTGAATGCCTTCCCACAGTCTGAGCAGGTGAATGGCCTCTCCCCAGTGTGAACTCTCTGGTGTGTCTGTAGCATGGATGACTGAGTGACTGTCTTCCCACAGTCTGAGGAGGTGAACGGCCTCTCCCCAGTGTGAATGAACTGGTGTGTCAGTAATTGAGTGGAACGAGTGAATGCCTTCCCACATTCAGAGCAGGTGAATGGCCTCTCCCCAGTGTGAACTCGTTGATGTTCATTCAGTTGAGATGACCAACTGAATTCCTTCCCACAGTCTGAGCAGTTGAAAAGTTTCTCCCCAGTGTGAATTCGCTGATGTTCCTTCAATTGCGAAGACCGAATGAATCCTTTCCCACATTCAGAGCAGGTGAATGGCTTCTCCCCAGTGTGAACTCGCTGATGCACTTTGAAGTCAGATGACTGAATGAATTCCTTCCCACAGACTGAGCGGGTGAATGGTTTCTCCCCAGTGTGAACTAATTGGTGTGTCAGTAGGTGAGAAGATCGAGTGAATCTCTTCCCACATTCGGAGCAGGTGAATAGCTTCTCCCCGGTATGAAGTCGTTGATGCACTTTCAGGTCCGATGACCGTGCAAATTCTTTTCCACAATCTGAACAGGTGAATGGTTTCTCTCCAGTGTGAACTCGTTGATGTACTTTTAAGTCAGATGACCGTGTGAATTCTTTCCCACAATCTGAGCAGGTGTATGGCTTCTCCCCAGTGTGAATTCGCTGGTGAATTTTCAAGTCAGATGACCGTGTGAATCCCTTCCCACAAACTGAGCAGATGAATGGTTTCTCCCCAGTGTGAACAAACTGATGTTTCTTTAGTTGAACTGACTGAGTGAATCCCTTCCCACAGTCTGAGCAGGTGAATGGCTTCTCCCCAGTGTGAATTCGATAGTGCTTCACAAGTGTGGATGACTGAGTGAATCTCTTCCCACATTCAGAGCAGCAGAATGGTTTCTCTCCGGTGTGAACTCGCTGATGTACCTTCAGTTGAAATGACCGAGCAAATCCTTTCCTACATTCAGAGCAGATGAACGGCCTATCCCCAGTGTGAACAAACTGATGTTCCTTCAGCTGAGATAACCGAGTGAATCTCTTCCCACATTCAGAGCATGTGAAAGGCCTCTGCCCAGTGTGAACTAACTGGTGTCTCAGTAGGTGAGATGGTCGAGTGAACCCCCTCCCACAGTCTGAGCAAGTGAATGGCCTCTCTTCAGTGTGAACTAACTGATGTTCCTTTAGTTGAGCTGAATGAGTGAATCCCTTCCCACAGTCTGAGCAGGTGAACGGCCTCTCACCAGTGTGAAGTCTGAAGTGCTTCACAAGGGTGGATGACTGAGTGAATCCCTTCCCACATTCAGAACAGCTGAATGGCCACTCCCCCGTGTGAACTAACTGGTGAGTCAGTAGGTGATTTGACCGAGTGAATCCCTTTCCACATTCAGAACACGTGAATGGTCTGTCCCAGGTGTGAACTAACTGGTGTGTCAGTAGGTGAGATGACTGAGTGAATCCTTTCCCACAGTCTGAGCAAGTGAATGGCCTCTCCCCAGTGTGAACTCGCTGGTGCCTCTGAAGTGTGGATGAGTGAGTGAATCCCTTCCCGCAGTCTGTGCAGGTGAACGGCATCTTCTCAGTGTGAACCCGCTGGTGTTCGTTCAGTTGAGATGACTGAGTGAATCCTTTCCCACATTCAGAGCTGGTAAATGACTTTTCCATGCTGTAAACTTGCTGGTGTCACTGTGGTATGTTTGAGTGTGTAAATGCCTTCCCACACTCACAGCAGGTCAATATCTTCTGAGTGCTGAATTTTTGGATATATCTTTCGCATCAATGACAGAATGAATTACTTCCCACAGTCAGAACAGGTGGAGCATCTCACTATGGTGTGAAATTGCTCATCTATCTTCAGGCTGGATGACTGAGCAGTTCCCCTCCTACACATAGAACAGGTGAAAGTCAGACATTTGAATCGCTTGTAGAATCAACGCAGTTGAAGAACTGATCTCCAGTGAACAAATGCTGGTGTGTTCTCAGCTCCCGGTTCCAGTAGATAACACTGAGTTACAACAGAAAACTTCATTTCAGACACAAAATACATTTCCAGTTTGGATGAGATACTTCTTCATCTCCAAGGATTGACAACAGATGTGTTGTTGTTGCAAAGACAATATTTGCTCACTCCTTAAACATCCATTCAGAGACAGCAAAACTGACGTGCTGCTGTGTTTGAGATTCCTGTGCACAAGTGTTCTGGAACTTTAAACCTGTAAAAATATTTGCAAAAGATATCAGTGGGTGAAGGACAATATTTCAGTTGAGATTTTAGTCTGTCATGAGGTCCAGCATCACAATGTTGGAAAGTTCATCTCAAGTTGAAGCCGAAGGGTTAGTAATGTACTGTAGATTTCTATGTATATCTATGAATTCCTCATCTTCTAACTGGGCTAGGATCAGGCATCCTAACTGACCAGAAAATTCTCTGACTGTATTCCTGTCTGGATGAGAATGGGCTATTTCTGCCCTCAATTAACCTGTGACTTGGCTCAATTTGTCTCTGTCCTTTGGTATTATTTCAAGTTCTGGTCATGTTCCACAACACTACAAAGAGCCTTTGTTACTACACGTCTGATCCTGGAGATTTTCTAATTCCTCGGATCCCCTCTCCCGAGCTGATTGACAGTCATGAACTCATCGATGGCAATGCCAATGAATATGAAGGGGAGGGCAGCAGTTATTCGAGTGTGACACTCTTGTGAGGTGAAAGCCACAACTCACTTGTCATCGAGGACAAACGTGTTTCGTATGCTTATTTACCCGGAGAAAACAAAAGCTGACGGAGTGTGTTTTTTTTTCCCCCAATTCAGCACTAAATGACATTTTCACTGACTGGAAGGTAGACTATTCATCCGAGATTAACTTGAACTATGTTTTTGTTCCGAGTTCTTAATCCTCGGATTTAAATAGCTGGAGCTCGGCAGTAGTTGGGAGATACATCCACCCACACCATTTCCTCCGCCTGTACGGGGACAAGGCTGGCAACTTCACCCATGGCTGCCTCTTTACCCAGAATGCCGGAGGAACCAGAAACCTGTCTACTCGCTGTACAAGGATCCAGTGATGCGCATGCGCCGCAGGGCTGGCTGCGGCTCCAGCGCTCATCAGACGAAAGGTCCTGTGGCCCGAGTACAGATTGTGGGGCTGAGAAAGAGGAAAAGCATCGGGGCTACCGCGGGGTGTAGAACCAGTGTGGCCGGAGCTCAAAGTAATTGTAATTCAGTCGCGGTTCGAAGACCGGTAACTAATTTCCCACCCGGAACCTCCTCCTACCTGCGGCCGATCCTCCTGAGCCTCTCGTCTACTGAGCGCATGCGCGATATCCGGGATTAGCTCAGACCACTACGCATGCGCATTTGATCCCGAGTGGAAACTTCGTGACGGAAGCATCATTTAAAAACTCACTTGGAAGTGTGCAGACTTTGCGAAAAATAAAATATTTGAACTATAATAATAGAAACATAGAATCCCTACAGCATAATACAGGCCCTTCTCCCACAAAGTTGTGCCCAAAATGTCCCTACATTAGAAATTACGAGGCTTACCAAGGGCCCTCTATTTTCCTAAACTCCATGTACCTATCCAAAAGTCTCTTAAAAGACCCTGTTGTATCCACCTCTACCACCGTTGCCGGCAGCCCATTCCACGCACTCACCACTCTCTGCGTAAAAAAATTACCCCTGACATCTCCTCTGTACCAACTCCCCAGCACCTTAAACCCGTGTCCTGAACAGATAGATAGATAGATAGGTAGATAGATAGATAGATAGATATACTTTATTAATCCCGAGGGAAATTTGGTTTCGTTACAGCAGCACCAACCAAGAATAGAGCGTAAATATAGCAATACAAAAACCACAAACAATCAAACAACAAAATGCAAACTATACCAGATGGAAACTAAGTCCAGGACCAGTCTATTGGCTCAGGGTGTCTGACCCTCCACGGGAGGAGCTGCACGTTCGATGGCCACAGGCAGGAACGACCTCCCATGCCGCCAGTGCTGTATCACGGTGGAATGTGGCCGAAGTCCAACAGTAAGAAGTTCAATATCCAGTCTGCAAACATGTTCCTCGATCGTAAATGACCCGGATTGCACCACCTGTTGTTAGCCAGATCAGTAAGCACTCAACTCCTTCACGCTTACCACTCGCGGTGCACTTCCGATCAGCCGGAACAGTATTATCCACCAGACTCCTCTTCTCCAAAGGTCTCTGTTGTTTCGACCCGGTCATCTTTCCTCGGCTTTGTGATCCCCCTATGCATCCTCTGTGTGTTTTCCTCCAGATTTCAGCAGGGGTGTCCTCTGCGCTGCTCGCTAAAGCCGCCGGCATTAGCTGGTCCCTTGCTTCTGTCCCGCGTGTCGGGATGTATCTATTTCCAGCTCTTTAAAAAAAAACAGATAAAACTCTCTCTACCAGCATGTTAGAGAGGGTGCAGCTTCGACGTGTTACCATGAGAAAAAGAAAATACAAAAAATAACGTAAATTAAAAAGTAAGAAGAAGAAAGTAAGAATAGATCGGAACGGCTGTACCACGCTACATGCACGACCGGCGCATGCGCACTCTTGTGGCAACCATTTCAGCCGGGGGAAAAAGCCTCTGACTATCCACATGATCAATGCCTCTAATCATCTTATATACCTCTATCAGGTCACCTCTCATCTTCCGTCGCTCCAAGGTGATAAGGCCGAGTTCACTCAACCTATTCCCATTAGGTATGCTCTCCAATCCAGGCAACATCTTTGTAAATCTCCTCTATACCCTTTCTATGGCTTCCATATCCTTCCAGTAGTGAGGCGACCAGAACTGAGTAGAGTACTCAAGTGGGGTCTGACCAGGGTCCTATATAGCTGCAACATTACCTCTCGGCTCCTAAATTCAATTCCACGATTGATGAAGGCCAATACACCGTACGCCTTCTTAACCAGAGAGTCAACCTGCGCAGCTGCTTTGAGCGTCCTGTGGACTCGGACCCCGAGATCCCTCTCATCCTCCACACTGCCAAGAGTCTTACCATTAATACTATATTCTGCCATCATATTTGACCTACCAAAATGAACCACTTTACACTTATCTGGGTTGAACTCCATCTGCCATTTCTCAGCCCAGTTTTGCATCCTATCAATGTCCCGCTGTAACCTCTGACAGCCCTCCACACTATCCACAACACCTCCAACCTTTGTGTCATCAACAAACTTTCTAACCCATCCCTCCACATCCTCATTAGGTCATTTATAAAAATCACGAAGAGTAAGGGTCTCAGAACAGATCCCTGAGGCACACCACTCGTGACCGAGCTCCATGCAGATTATGACCCGTCTACAGCCACTTTTTGCCTTCTGTGGGCAAGCTAGTTCTGGATCCACAAAGCAATGTCCCCTTGGATCCATTGTTTCCTTACTTTCTCAATAAGCCTTGAAAGGGGTACCTCATCAAATGCCTTGCTGAAATCCATATACACTACATCTACTGCTCTTCCTTCATCAATGTATTTAGTCACATCCTCAAAAAAAAAATCAATCAGGCTCGTAAGGCACGACCTGCCCTTGACAAAACCATGCTGACTATTCCTAGTAATATTATACCTCTCCAAATGTTCATAAATCCTGCCTCTTAGGATCTTCTCCATCAACTTACCAACCACTGAGGTAAGACTCACTGTTCTGTAATTTCCTGAGCTATCTCTACTCCCTTTCTTGAATAAAGGAACAACATCTGCAACCCTCCAATCCTCCTGAACCTCTCCCGTCCCCATTGATGATGCAAAGATCATCGCCAGAGGCTCAGCAATCTCCTCCCTCGCCTCCCACAGTAGCCTGGGGTACATCTCATCCGGTCCCGGCGACTTATCCAACTTGATGCTTTCCAAAAGCTCCAGCACATCCTCTTCCTTAATATCTACATGCTCAAGCTTTTCAGTCCGCTGCAAGTCATCAATACAGTCACCAAGATCCTTTTCCATAGTGAATACTGAAGTAAAGTATTCATTAAGTACCTCTGCTATTTCCTCCGGTTCCATACACACTTTCCCACTGTCACACTTGATAGGTCCTAATCTTTCACATCTTATCCTCTTGCTCTTCACATACTTGGGGTACCTTGGGGTTTTCCTTAATCCTGCCCGCCAAGGCCTTCGCATGCCCCCTTCTGGCTCTCCTAACTTCCTTCTTAAACTCCTTCCTATTAGCCTTATAAACTTCTGGATCTCTAACATTACCTAGCTCTCTGAACCTTTTGTAAGCTTTTTCCTTTCTTCTTGGCTAGATTAATTACAGCCTTTGTACACCACGGTTCCTGTACCCTATCATAACTTCTTGTCTCATTGGAACGTTCCTATGCAGAATTCCACACAAATATCCCCTGAACATTTGCCGCATTTCTTCTGTACTTTTCCCTAAGAACATCAGTTTCCAATTTAAGCTTCCAATTTCCTGCCTAATAGCCTCATAATTCTCCTTACTCCAATTAAACGCTTCTCTAACTTCTCTGTTCCTATCTCTCTCCAATGTAAAGGAGATAGAATTATCATCAGTGTTAACTAGGGGGGCCGTGCACAACCCTGATTTGATGGAGACAGACGTGAAGAAGCACGGAGGAACACCTGGAGAAACTTCTGAAATGCCCGCTTCACTGCCGCTGCTACTGTGCGATCGAGAATCTCCAGAGGGGAAGGCCCCACATCCTCGGCTTTGCCTATTGCCTGTTGCCGGGGCCGGGGTTGAAGCGCTCGGCAGAGATGGTGCTCGGTGCTCGGTGTCGGAGAGCTGGTCGGAGGCTCGGAGCTTTGGATGGACTCGGAGTTGGACTGTGGTCGGATGCTTCCGGGATGCTGCATCGGCAAGTTTGCGACACTGGAGGTTCACCGTCTGCGTGAGATGATGGGACTTCCGAGAGACCTTGAGATTTTTTACCGTGCCCATGGTCCGTTCTTATCAAATTACGATATTGCTTTGCACTGTTGTAAATATATGTTATAATTATATAGTTTTTGTCAGTTTTTCAGTCGGTTTGTCATGTGTTTCTGTGATATCATTCTGAAAAAACATTGTATCATTTCTTAATGCATGCATTACTAAATGACAATGAAAGAGGACTCCGTGTCCCCATAATCGAAATCGAAATCTAAAATCATTATCTCCAAAATGCTCTCCCACTGAGATCTGACACCTGACCAGGTTCTTTTCCCAATACCAGATCAAGTACAGCCTCTCCTCTTGTAGGCTTATCTACAAATTGTGTCAAGAAACCTTCCTGCTCAGACCTAACATCCCATCTAAACCCCTTGCTCCAGGGAGATGCCAATCGATATTTGGGAATTAAAATCTCCCATCATGACAACGCTGTTATTATTACACCTTACCAGCACCTGTTTCCCTATCTGACCCTCGATATCCCTGTTACTATTGGGCGGCTTATAAAAAATACCCTGTAAAGTTATTGACCCTTTCGTGTTCCTAACCTCCACCCACAGACACTGCCAATAATGTACCAATTCGGACCTTCACTGAGACCATTTCTCATCAGTACATGTTTTACAAACATGTTTTACATTTAAAAGTTCAAGTTCAACATAAATTTTTTTATCAAAATGTGTTAACCAGATGCTATCAAACAATTCATTTTCTTGTTGGCAAGGCAAATCAATGCCCACCCCCAGCCTGGGGTAGGGAATGGGACCAATTCCAGAGGGGGACGGTTGGTTGAGTCTGAGACTTTGTGAATGAGCCCTAACACCATCCTCCTCATTCCCCTTATCCCTTCGCACTCCCCTCCCTCATACTCCACTGCATATGTTTGTTTGTGTGTGTGTGTGTGTGAGAGAGAGAGAGACCTGTCTGCCCACTTCACCCTCCAGTAACGATGTCCCCTCTCCCCCAATGCACTCACACTCCTGTACATACAGTAATCCTTGCGGGCTCAAATGATCCAATAACATTATGCCCTCCCTCCTGCACCAAATCCTTACACACATGTTAAACTGTATAATCTTCCTATTCTTGGCATGTGGCACAGATGACAGACCTGTGGTCACAGCCCTGGACGAGCTGCCCTTTAACTTAGCACCTCACTCCCTGAACTCCCTTTGCAGAACCTTGTTACTCTACCAGCCCATATCACTGGTACCCACATGGATCACGACCTTCACTGTTCACCCTCCTGAGCAAAGCTGAGTGCTCGGCCGGAGATAACCCAGACCTGGAGCACACAGGAAGCTACATACCATCCTGGAATCACATTCTCACCCACAGAACATCCAGTACGTTCCCTTAGCTAATGATTCACCAATTACCACAGCTCGCCTCTTCTTCACCCTCCCCTTCTCAGTCTCAGAGCCAGACTAAGCGCCAGAGACCCTCCTGCTGTGACCTTCCTTTGCCAGGTTATCCCACCATCTCTAACTGTGACCAAAGTGATATATGTGTTGTTCAGGGGGTGGACACAGGGGTACACTGCACTTGCTCTTCCCCCCCTGCTCACTTTCCACTTTGCGACTGTCACTCAGTTTCCTGTGGCGTACGGCCTGGTTACAACTACCTCTCTATATGTCCGACCTATCACCCCTCCAGCCTCCCGAATGATCTGGAGTTCATCCGGTTCCAGCTCCCACTCCTTAATGTGGATTATTCGGAGCTGAAGCTGGATGCCCTTCTCACAGGTGTAGTTATCAGGGACACAGGAGGGTCTCCTGCCTTCCCACATCTCGCAAGAGGAGCTTTCCACCATCCTGCCTGGCATCTCGACTGTTCTAACTGAGCAAATGTGAGGAAGGGGGCAAAAACACTTCCACCTGCAGCATAACGTTGCCTTCTCTGTGCGAAGGCTGTCCTGACTGAACCCTCAAAGAGGTAAAGCCTCAAAGTCTCCACTCCAACTCTGCCCAGTCCAGCATCGGCCACTCCATTTGCTGCTGCCTAACGTTGGCATCTTCTTGATAATCAATCCTGACTGTTGACTGGCCACTGGTGAAAGCTCAAAAATAACCTGCCCTGAAACCACTGCCTTTAATGCTCAATTGGCGAACTTGAGTGAATTCCGTCCTCTCAAGCTTCTGATCTCTCCGATTAACGATGGGTCAAAGCCCGGCAGGGTGACACAAGGATGAATGACTGATTGAAACCCATCTCACATTCAGAGCAGGTGACCACCCTCACCACAGTGTGAACCCGCCACTGTCTCTGCAGTGTGGATGAGTGTGTGAATGCCTTCCCACAGTCTGAGCAGGACAACGTCCTCTCACTGCTGAAAACAGTCTGGTGTGCAGTCAGGCGAGATGAAAGTGTGAATTCATTCCCAGTTGGAACACGTGAACGGCTTCTACCCAGTGTGAACTCGCTGATGTTCATTCAGTTGAGATGACTGAGTGAATTCCTTCCCGCAGTCTGAGCAGTTGTACAGTTTCTCCCCTATGTATACGTGCGGAGTTCATTCAATACCGGATGACCGGCAAGACCTCTCTCAGAAAGGGGTATCCTTGGTCGCTCCAATAGTGTTGTAAGTAATCCTGGAGTAACAAACATCAGCCTCATCGGTCCAAAATGCATTTTCATGTCCCAACATCTTCTCAGTTAAGTTTCATTTCCATTCCTCAGACTTTCCGGCAAGTTCGGGGGTTCCTGTCCTCCAAAACGTAGCATGACAGGTTTGGAGAGGGGGCACCACACAGAGCTGTATTTGAATGCTCGCAGCATAAGAAATAAAGTGGATGGTCTTGAAACTCAGCTAGATTGGCAATATGACGTTGTGGCCAAACCTGAAACTTGGCTAAAGGATGGCTGCCACTGGGTAAAAGAGAGTTGAGAATAGATATACGACCAATAGAAAATGACAAGGGAGATATTGTGATGGGAGGCACAGAGATGGCAGAGGAACTGAATGCGTATTTTGCATGATTCTTCACGGTGGAAGACATCTGCAGTACTGAATATCGGACATTCAAGAGTGTCAGGAAAGTGAAGCACATGCAGTGAAAGTTACAACTGAGAAGGTGCTCAGGAAGGTTAAAGGTCTGAGGGTGGATAAATCTCCTGGACCTGATGGAATGCACCTTCGGGTTCTGAAGGAAATAGCTGCAGAGATTTCGTAGGGATTACTAAAGATCTTTCAAGAATCGATAGATTCTGGCATAGTACCTGATGACTGGAAAATTACAAATGTTACTCCGCTATTTAAGAAGGGTGGGAGGCAGCAGAAAAGAAACTACAGACCTGAAAGCCTGACTTCAGTGGTTGGGAAGTTGCTGGAATCAATTGTTACGGATGAGATTACGGAGTACTGGGAGGCACATGACAGGATAGGCCAAAGCCTGCGTGGTTTCCTGAAAGGAAAATCCTGCCTTACTAACCTACTGCAATTCTTTGCGGAAATTACAAGTTGGGTGGACAAAGGAGATGTAGTTGATGCGGTATACTTGGATTTTCAGGGGCCTTTGAAAGGTGCTGCACATGAGGCTGCTTAGCAAGATAAATCCCATGGAGTTAGAGGGAATTCACTACCATGGTTGGAGCATTGGCTGATCAACAGAAAACAGAGTGGGAATAAAGGGATCCTATTCTGGCTGGCTGCCAGTTACCACTGGAGTTCCACTGTGGTCGATGTTGAGACCACTGCTTTTTATGATGTATGTCAATGACTTGGACTATTGGATTAATGGATTTGTGGAAAAATTTGTCGACGATACAAAGATAGGTGGCGGAGCAGGTAGTGCTGAGGAAACAGAGTGCCGGCAGAGAGATTTAGATAGTTTCAGGGAATGGGCCAAGAAGTAGTTAATGAAATACAATGTTGGAAGGTGTATGGTCGTGCATATTGGTGAAAGAAATAAACAGGCAGACAATTATTTAGATTGGGAGAGAATTCAAAATGCAGAGCTGGAAAGGAACTTGTAAGTCCTTGTGCAGGATACCCTAAAGGTTAACCTCCAGGCTGAGTCGGTGGTGAAGAAGGTGAATGCAATGGTGGCATTCATTTCTCGAGGTACAGAATATAAGAGCAGGGATGTGATGTTGAGGCTCTATAAGGCTCTCATGAGACCACACTTGGGAGTATTGGGAGCAGTGAGCTCCTTATTTTAGAATGGATGTACTGACATTGCAGGGGGTTCAGAGAAGATTCACAAGAATGATTCCAGGAATGAAAGAGTTACCATACGAGAAGCATCTGTCTTCTCTTGGGCTGTATTCCCCGGAGTTCAGGAGAACGGTGGTCGGAAGGGGAATCTCATTGAAACATTCTGAATGTTAAAAGCTCTGAACAGATTAGATATGGGAAAGTTATTCTCCATGGGAGGGGAGTCTATGACAAGAGGGCACAACTTCAGGATTGGAGGACATCCATTTAGAACGGAGATGAGGAGAACTTACTTTTCTCAGACGGTGGTAAATTTGTGGAATTTGTTGCCACAATCAACTGTGGAGGCCAAGTCATTTGGCGCATATGAGCCAGAGAGAGATAGGTTCTTGATTAGCCAGGGCATCAAAGGGTATGGGGAGAAGGCAGGGGAGTGGGGATGACTGGAAAGAATTGGATCAGCCCATGACTGAATGGTGGAGCAGCCTTGAAAGGCCGAATGGCCTACTTCTGCTCCTATATCTTATAGTCTTAATTGAGTTGTCTAAGTGAATCCTTTCCCACATTCAGAACAGGTGAGTGGCACCCCCCAGTGTGAATTCGCTGATGTATTTTAAACTCAGACGACCGAGTGAATTCCTTCCCACAATCTGAGCAGGTGAGGAGTTTCTCCCTCGTGTGAATTCGGTAGTGGCTCACAAGTTTGGATGACAGAGTGAATCCCTTCCCACATTCAGAGCAGCTGAATGGTCTCTCCCCAGTGTGATCTCGCTGATGTACCTTCAGTTGAAATGACCGAGCAAAACCCTTCCCACATTCAGAGCATCTGAATGGCCTCCCCCGAGTTGAACAAACTGATGTTTCTTGAGTTGAGATGACTCAATGAATCCCTTCCCACATTCAGAACACGTGAATGGCCTCTCCCCAGTGTGAACTCGCTGATGTACCTTCAGTCGAGATGACCCAGTGAATCTTTTCCCACATTCAGAGCAGCTGAATGGTTTCTCCCCAGTGTGAACTCGCTGATGTAGCTTCAGTTGACATGACCGAGTGAATCCCTTACCACATTCAGAGCAGCTGAAAGGTTTCTCCCCAGTGTGGAATCGCTGATGCACCTTCAGTTGAGATGACCGAGTGAATCCCTTCCCACAAACTGAGCAAGTGAATGGCCATTCCCCAGTGTGAAGTCGCTGATGTTCCTTCAGTTGAGCTGAATGGGTGAATCCCATCCCACATTCAGAGCAGATGAATGGTTTCTCCCCAGTGTGATCTAACTGGTGTGTCAGTAGTTGAGAATGCCGAATGAATCCTTTCCCACAGTCTGAGCAGGTGAACGGCCTCTCCGCAGTGTGAACAAACTGATGTTCTTTCAGCTGACTTGAATAGGTGAATCCCTTCCCACATTGTGAGCAGATGAATGGTTTCTCCCCAGTGTGAATTCGCTGGTGTTTCAAGAGCTGAGATGAAGAAATGAATCCTTTCCCACATTCAGAGCAGCTGAACGGCCTCTCCCCAGTGTGAACTCGCTGATGTATCTTCAGTTGAGATGACCGAGAAAATACCTTTCTACATTCAGAGCAAGTGAATGGCTTCTCCCCAGTGTGGACTTGCTGATGTTCCTTCAGTTGACATTGCCAAGTGAATCCCTTCCCACATTCAGAGCATGTGAATGGTTTCTCCCCAGTGTGATCTAACTGGTGTGTCAGCAGATGAGAATGCCAAATGAATCCTTTCCCACAGTCTGAGCAGGTGAACGGTCTCTCCGCAGTGTGAACAAACTGATGTTCTTTCAGATGAGCTGAATCGGTGAATCCCTTCCCACATTCAGAGCAGATGAATGGTTTCACACCAGTGTGAATTTGCTGGTGTTTCAAGAGCTGAGATGAATGAATGAATCCTTTCCCACATTCAGAGCAGCTGAATGGCTTCTCCCCAGTGTGAACTCGCTGATGTACCTTCAGTTCAGATGACCGAGCAAATCCCTTCCCACATTCAGAGCAAGTGAACGGCTTTTCCCCAGTGTGAACTCGCTGGTGTCTCTGTCGATTGGACGAGTGAGTGAATCCCTTCCCACAGTCTGAGCAGGTGAATAGCCTCTCCTTAGTGTGAACTCGCCGATGACTCTGTAGTGCAGAAAAGCGAATGAATCCCTTCCCACAGTCTGAGCAGATGAATGGCCTCTCCCCAGTGTGAAGTCGCTGATGTGTCTGGAGTTGAGAACGCTGATTGAATCCCTTCCCACAGTCTGAGCAGGTGAATGGTCTCTCTCCAGTGTGAACTAACTGATGTTGTAGCAGGTCGTTTGACTGAATGAATCCCTTCCCACAGTCTGAGCAGGTGAATGGCCTCTTCCCAGTGTGAACTCGCTGGTGCCTATGTAGTGTGGACGAATGAGTGAATCCCTTCCCACAGTCTGAGCAGGTGAACGGCATCTTTTCAGTGTGAACGAGCTGGTGTTCATTCAGTTGAGATGATTGAGTGAACCCTTTCCCACATTCAGAGCAGGCGAATGACTTCTGTCCAGTGTGAGCTCGCTGGTGTCACTGTGGCGTGGTTGAGTGTGTGAATGCCTTCCCACCGTCCGAGCAGGTCAATGTCCTCTCACTGGTGAATTTTCTGATATACCTTTAGCATCAATAACAGAATGGCTTCCCGCTTGCAGAACAGGTGGAGCATCTCACTATGGTGTGAACTTGCTGACGTATCTTCAGACTGGATGACTGAGTGGTTCCCCTCCCTCACACAGAGCGGGTGAATGGCCTTTCCCCACTGTGAACTCACTGGCGTGTCTGCGGGTAGCCTGTGAGTGAATCTCTTTCCACACTGAGAGAAGGAGAATGATATCTACTGCGAACAATTCTCTGGCAATTCAGAAAGTCAGACGTTTGAATCCCTTGTACAATTGATGCAGTTGAAGAACTGATCTCCAGTGAACATATGCTGGAGTGTTCTCAGCTCCCGGTTCCAGTGAATTTCACAGAGTAAAAACAGAAAACTTCATCTCAGAGACAGAATACATTACCAGGTGGGATGAGATATTTCTTCACCTCCAAGAATCAACACCAGATGTGCTGGTGTTGCAAAGAATAAATTTGGTCGCTCCTTAAATATCCAGACAGCAAAACTGATTTGTTGTTGTGTTTGAGATTCCCGTACACAAGTGTTCTGCCATTTCAAACCTGTAAAGATATTTGCAAAAGACATCAATGGGTGAAGGACAATATTTCAGGAGAGATTTCAGTCTGTGGTGAGAACATAAGAAATAGGAGCAGGAGTCGGCCATCTGGCCCTTTGAGCCTGATCTGCCATTGAATAAGATCATGGCTGATCTGGCCATGGACTCATCTCCACCGACCTGCCTTTTCCCCATAACCCTTAATTCCCCAACTACGCAAAAATCTATCCAATCTTGTCTTAAATATATTTACTGAGGTAGCCTCCACTCCTTCATTGGGCAGAGAAATCTGCAGATTCACCACTCTCTGGGAAAAGCAGTTCCTCCTCATCTCCATCCCAACTTCCCCCAAATCTTGAGGCAATGTCCTCTAGTTCTAGTCTCATCTACCAGTGGGAACAACTTTCCTGCCTCTGTCTTATCTATTCCTTCCATAATTTTACATGTTTCTATATGATATCCTGGCATCACAATTTTACCAACTTCAACACAAGTTGGGGGTACTCAACCCCAGGATACTGTGAGAAGTGAGGGAGGAAATTGCTGCGCCTCTGGCGATGATCTTTGCATATCAATAGGGAGAGGAAAAGTACCAGAGGATTAGAAGACATTCTTCCCTTTTCAAAAAAGGGAGTAGAGACAAGCCAGGAAATTACAGACCAGTGGTTCTTACTTCAGTGGAGGGCAAGTTGTTGGAGAAGCTCCTGAGAGGCAGGATTTATGAGCATTTGTAGAAGCATAATCTGACGTGGGATAGTCAGCATGGCTCTGTCTGGGGCAGATCATGCCTTACAAACCTGACTGAATTCTTTGAGGATGTAACAAAACACACTGATGAAGGTAGAGCATTGGATGTAGTGTACATGGCTTTCAGTAAGACTTTTGATAAGATTCCTCATGCGAGGCTCATTCAGAAAGTAATGAGGCAAGGATCCAAGCAGACCTTGCTTTGTGGATCCAGAATTGGCTTGCCCACAGAAGCCAAAGGTGGCTGTAGGTGGTATGTATACTGCATGGAGGACGGTGACCAGTGGTGTTCCACAGGGATGTGTTCTGAGACTCCTTCTCTTTGTGATGTTTATAAATGATCTTGATGAGGAAGGAGAAGGGTGCTGATGACACAAAAGTTGAGGGTGTTGTGAAGAGTCTGGACAGTTCTCCAGAGGTCACAGCAGGATGCAGATAGGATGCAGAACTGGCAGATGGAGTTCAACCCAGATAAGGGTGCTGTGGTTTATTTTGGTGCATCACATTTGAAGACAGAATACAATATTATGTTGGGACTATTGACAATGTGGTGGATCAGTGACATCTTGTGGTCCATGTCAGTTTTACACCCAAAGCTGCAGTGCTGATTGACATTGTTGTGAAGAAGGCCTTCATCAACCATGGAACTGAGTTCAAGATCGGTAAGGTAATGTTACAGCTATATAAGACTTTCTTAAAACCCACACAGTACAGTTACCTCATTACAGGAAGGATGTGGATACTGTGGAAAGACTGCAGAGGAGATTTACAAGGATGTTGCATGGAATGGAGAACATGCCTTATGAGAATAGGTTGAGTGAAGTTTGGAGCGATGGAAGATGAGAGGTGACCTGACAGATGTGTATAAGATGATGAAAGGCATTGATTGTGTGGATAGCCAGAGACATTTTTCCTAAGGCTGAATTGGCAAACACGAGGGGCATAGTTTTAAGGTGTTGGAAGTAGGGTCAAAGGGGATGTCAGAGGTAGGTTTTTCACACAGAGAGTAGTAGGTGCATGGAACGCACTGCCAGCGATGATGGTAGAGGCAGATACCATGGAGTCTTTTGAGAGACTGTTAGATATGTACATGGAGCTCAGGAAAACAGAGTGCAATGCGGTTGGGAAATCCGAGGCAGTTTCTAGAATAGGTTACATGGACGGCACAACACTGTGGGCCGAAGGGCCTGTAATATATTGTAGATTTCTATGTTTCTATATGCACTCATCTGCGAACAAGGCACGGATCAGACATTCTGACTGACCATCAAATTCTCTGACTGTATTCCTGTCTGTGTGAGAATGGGCTATTTCTGACTTCAGTCAACCTAAAACTTGGCTCAATATGTCTCGGTCATTTGGTATTATTTCAAGTTCTGGCCATGCTCCACAACACTACAAAGAGCACTTGTTTCCACATGTATGATCCTGGAGATTTACTAATTATTTGGATCGCCTCCCACCAGCTGATTGACAGTGAGGAACCCATCGATGGCAATGCCAATTAATATAAAGTGGAGGGCAGTGGCTATTCTCATTGGAGTGCGGCACTTTTGTGATATAAAAGCCACAAGTCACTTGTCATCGAGGCAAAGGTGTTTCATATCGTTATTTACTCGGAGAGAACTAAATCTGACGGAAGGTTTTAATTCCATACAGCTCTAATTGACATTTTCACTGACTGGAAGGTAAACTCTTCAACCGAGATTAACTGGGAACTATATTTTTGTTCCGAGTTACTAATCCTCAGATTTACATAGCTGAAACACGGCAGTGTTTGGGAGATACACTCGCTCCCATTTCCTTCGACTGTACGGGAACAACGCTTGGTAGTATCATCCATGGCTGCCTCTTTACCCAGAAGGCCCCACGATCGAGAAACCTGTCTGTCAGCCACCGAACAATAAAGCGATGCGCATGCGCCGCAGAAACGGCGGCGGCCCACCGCTCATTAGCCGAAAGCCTGGCGGCACTGGGTGCGGATCGTGGGGCTGAGAAAGAGGGAACGGACCGGGACTGTCCTGGGGTGCAGGACCAGTGCGCCAGCAGCTCACAGTAATAGCCCGTCAATCACGTTTCAGACGCCGCTGATTAATTCCCCACCGGAGACCCCTCCTACCTGCGGCCGGTCTTTGCGAGCCTCTCGACCACGGAGCGCATGCGCGATATTTGGGCTTACCTCATACCTCTGCGCATGCGCGTGTGAGCAAACGGAAGAAAATCTGCAGATGCCGAAATCCAAAACAACAGACGGAAAATGCTGGAGGAAAGTCAGGGAGGCAGACAGCAACTATGGAGAGAAGTGAACAGTCGGCCTTTCAGACCCAGACCATTCTTCAGCACTGGAAAGGAAGGGAGGGAGTCAGAATGTGGGGCAGGTGAGGTGATAGGGTAAACCGGGAGAGGGGAAGGAGTGAAGTAAAGAGCTGGGAAGTTGATTGTTGAGAGATAAAGGGCTGGAGAATAATAATAATAATAAATACTCTATTGATTCCGAGTGGGAAATTCATTCGTTTCAGCGGCAGCATCTAAAAGCACAGCAAGCAGCGGGCTGACTTTACTGAAAATAAAGTGAAGAATAATAATATACACAATAACACTGTATCAGTGTGCAATAATAATGTTTGAAACAACAATGCAGAGACTATTGAACTATGATGTGTATTCACCTGTCGCAGAAGATTTTTGTTACGATCCTTGTGAGGGCGGAGCTGAGTGAGTTTGTTCAAAAGGGGTCGGGGGCTTTGCTGCCTATTCAGTAGGTCATGGAGAGGATGTTCCGGTTGTCCAGAATCGATAACAGTTTGATCAGTGACATCCACTCCAACATTCACTCGAAAGAGTCGGGGTTGTGGCCAAGGATGGATCCAACCTTTCTGATGAGTTTATTATTCTTTCCCAACGTAAAGCAGCGAAGAAGACTGCACTCGCTACAACAGACTGGTAAAAGATCTGCCACATCCTGCCTCACGTGTTCAAGGATCTCGGCTTCCTTAGAAAATAGAGTCTGCTCATCCCCTTCTTTTAAACAGCCTTGGTGTTGGTTTTCCAGTCATGTCTCTAGCCGAGGCGAACACCCAGGTCGTTGTCCTCCTCCGCCATCGCAACTTCTTCTCCCAGAATGTACCCAGGACTCATCACAGTCCTCTTCCTCCTAAAATCTATCACCATTTCCCTGGTTTTGACCACGTTCAGGAGCAGTTGATTCTTCCCTCACTATTCCACAATCCTGTTAAACCAGCCCTCTGTACCCCGAGTCCTGCCCATCTCTGATGCACCCAACTACGGCAGAGCCATCAGAGAACATCTTTAAGTGGCCAGACTCAGAGTTGCACTGAAAGTCTGAGGCGTTCAGTGTGAACAGAAACGGAGACGGGACAGTCCCTTGTGGGGCTCCAGTGCCACCCACCTCCACCGCAGGCAGAGAACCACCCAGCGGTACAGACTGGGGTCTATCTGTCAGGAAGGCAGTAATCCAGGAGATAGTGAATTTGTCTACACCCACCCTTGCTCAGACAACGTGGCTGGATTTTATTGAAGACATTAAAGAGATCAAAAAGAGTGACTCTCACAATGCCAGCAGCATCATCCCGGTGGGAGTGAGCTCGTTGCAACAGGGAGATGATGGTATCATCCGCTCCCTCCTGAGGTTGGTAGGGAAACTGTAGAGGATCCGAGGTAAGTCTGGACCGGCCTCTGCATCACCTTCATCATATGAGGTGTGAGGGCAATTGGTCTGTAGTGATTGTCGTCATTAAGTTCAGATAATTACCATACTGGGTAAAGGACCAAGGCAGGAATTATTCCACATCTTTTCCTGACTCGGTCTCAGATTGTCAGGGTGCACCAAAATACCAGACAGCAGGCTCGTACAGGCTTTCAGTACCCTGGGGATGATACTGTCGGGGTCAGCAAATGTAGTCTCTCCGGCTGTCTCCTACCCAGACCTACATTCACTGTCCATCTCCCTGATGGCCTCATCCACACGGGGTACACCGAGATACAGCTCCTGAGAGACCGTGTTAGGGATCTGGAGCTGCGGTTCGATGACCTACAGCTTATTGGAGAGAGTGAACAGGGGATGGAGCGGAGCTACAGGGAGTCAGTCACCCCGAGGCTGCAGGAGTTAGATAAGAGGGTGACGGTCAGGAGAGTGAAGGGAAGAGCTCAGGTAGTGGAGGTGTCCCCTGTGGCCTTACCCCTCAGTAATATGTTTCTCGTTATGAATACGATTGAGGGGATGACCTGACAGGACGAACATGGCGATCGGGTCTCCGGCACTGAGCCTGGTTCCGTGCTGCAGAAGAGAAAGAGGAAGATGAGGAATGCGGTTGTCAATAGGGGATCCCATAGTGAGGGGAACAGACAGGAGGTTCTGACAGCCTCATAGAGATACCCGCATGGTGTGTTCCATCCCAGGTGCCAGGATACGGGATGTCTCGGATCGAGTGCAGAGTATTCTGAAGGGAGAGGGTGAACAGCCAGAAGTCTTGGTACCAATGACACAGGTAGAAAAAGGGAAGAGGTCCTGAAGAGAGAATTCAGGGAGTTAGGTAGGAAGCTCAAAAGCAGGACCTCTGGGGTAGTAATCTCAGGATTGCTGCCTGTGCCACATGCTAGCGAGCGCAAGAATAGGATGATCAGGCGTATTAATGTGTGGCTGACAGACTGGTGTAGGGGGCAGGGCTTCAGATTCCTGGATCACTGGGGCCTCTTCTGGGGGAGATCCGACCTGTACAAAAAGAACGGGTTACACCTGAACCCAAAGAGGTCCAATTTCCATGTGGGCAACCTTTAATAGGCTGTTAGAGAAGGTTCAAACTAATGTTGTAGGGGTGTGGGAACCGAGCCAATGGGAAAACAGAAATAAATCAAAGATAGCGTGCAACAGAGATAATCGAAAGAACGGGCAGGAGATGAGGCATAACCACAGGGTAGATGAGTTGAAGGGCAATAATGACATGGTGCAGTTAAAACAGAAAGCAACAAATACTGGCCTGAAAGTGTAATATTTGTCTAGCCCCCGGCAAGCCTCAGGGTCGCTCAGCTCGCTGTCGTCTAGGGAAACAGCCCTCGGCCGCCAAACTGGGTAATTAGTTTGTGTGGATGCTGTGTGATATACCCCTCCCCGCCCAAATAACAGACAATACACCAGATACAATTAAATGAATTACAGTTTATTGGTATTATTGGAATTATATAATTAATAGAGAATAAAATATAAAAAGGAAAATAAAAGGCGCCACACGTATCAAAGTTCTATCTCTTTGTGCACAAACAGTTGGAGCTCAGGACCCTCCTTCTTCACCCCGTGATCCCCTCGGACCACCTCGACCTGCCACCTGGGACCAACAACGGTGGTCACCCAGACGCGCCACACGAGTCCGTCTCCGTCTCCTCTCCTCTCCTCGCCGAACACCACGGACGTCGGACTCCTGATTGGGGTCCGACACCGTTAGCCGAATCACAGTACCTTGTCCATCCTCGCTCTCTCTCTCTCGCGCCTTCTGCCCAAAAACCCGCGCATCACAATAACTTACAGACACACAGAAAGAATAACATCTATCCCAATTGGTTTGTAACATCCGCTATCAATAACATTATCCAACCAAACTGCTAGCGGGTGGACTTTCTCAGCAGATAATATAACAAAGAAGCCATTTCAATTATAACATAAAAAAGAATCATTGTAATTAGCCTTCTCAGTAACATAAAAGAAGAAACCCCTTACATATGAAAGCACGGAGCATAAAAACAAAATGGACGATCTTGAAATTCAGCTACAAATTGGCAAATATGTGGCCATCTCTGAAACATTCAGATCAGGTGAACAGCCTCTCCCCAGTGTGATCTGACTGGTGTGTCAGTAGGTGGGATGATTGAATGAATGCCTCCCGACAGATAGAACAGGTGTATGGCCTCTCTCCAGTGCAAACTCGCTGATGCTTCCTTTGACTGGATGAGGGTCTGAATCCCTTCCCTCAGTCTGAACAGGTGAACAGCTTCTCCCCAGTGCGAACTCACTGATGTTTCCTTTGACTGGATGAGGGTCTGAATCCCTTCCCTCAGTCTGAACAGGTGAACAGCTTCTCCCCAGAGCAAACTCGCTGATGCTTCCTTTGACTGGATGAGGGTCTGAATCCCTTCCCTCAGTCTGAACAGGTGAACAGCTTCTCCCCAGTGCGAACTCACTGATGTTTCCTTTGACTGGATGAGGGTCTGAATCCCTTCCCTCAGTCTGAACAGGTGAACAGCTTCTCCCCAGTGCAAACTCACTGATGTTTCCTCAGACTGAATAAGTGTCTGAACCCCTTCCCACGGTCTGAGCAGCTGAACTGGGCTTCTCTCCGGTGTGAACTCGCTGATATTCTTTCAGACAAAATGAAAGAACAATGTCCACCCAGGAAAAAATTGGGGCAGTCAAACTCAGTGATAAGCAAGGCATGAGTTAAGGTCCGAGCAAAAAAAAGCTCATTGCAAAGGGCAAAATAACCTTTCTTAGCAACGAGGTGACATCTATTCTGAAATGTTAATTGTGTTCCCAGTGTTTAAGTATACCTTGGTTTTATCGGAGACTATTGCAAAGAGAAGGATGCAATCCAGGGGATATGGTAATGTAGCAGTTAACTTCACACTTCACAGCCCCAGCAATCGGAAGACTGGGGTTCAATTCCTGCCGCTGTTCTCCCCGTGAGGACCTGCGTTTCCTCTGGATGCTCCGGTTTCCTCCCACATTCCGGAAGACAAACGGGTCCGGGTTAGTAAGTTGTGGGCATGTTATGTTGGCACTGGAAACATGGCAACACTTGTTCAGTGCCCACAGCACATCTTCGGGGCGATTCATTGTGATTCAATATTCCGACGTACTTGTGACAAATAAAACTCATCTTTCTTTCATCTTCCCTGTGTACTGCATTTTTTCCTTTTATTAGAAGTAGTTCAGAGTAGGTTTACTGGGATATTGAATGGAACAGGCAGATTGTCTTATGGGGAATGTCGGACAATCTAGTCTTGTTTCTTTTGGATTTAGAAGAGCAAGAGGAGATGGCAGAGTAAATGTGGAAATGACATTACATTCCATCACTCCAGTTACTCTATGAGGGTTATTCATTTGAAACAGATTAGACAATGTGTTTTTCCTCTCTCAGAGGGTTGTTAGTCCTTGGGACTTTTTTCCTTCAAGGATGTTTGAAGCAGTCTTTGAGTAACTTTAAGCCAAAATTAGATTCTCCACAAGCAACAGAGCCATGGAGAATGGAGAATTGAGGTCACATCTGGATCACCATTAACGTTAATAATTGGCAGAGAAGACCCAAGTATCTCATTCCTGCTTCTCATTTGTATTTGTGCTTGCATGTTGTCAGGCAGTGGGGAACTAGGTAGGAACCAAAGTCAATTGTTGTTTACGAAACTGAAAACAATGCAGTCAGATAAAAATGCAGCTCGTCACAAAGTAATTAAAAGTTAGCAAATGGATCTGAAAACATCAAGTCAAAGCTATAAATGATAAAAGAAGTTCAATCTTTGAAGCCTTTATAAACTTTGAACATATAATTTTATTGGGATAAAAAGAGGCAAAGTGTAGTGAGACTCCTGGCGAGGAGAGGCTGATGACAGGGCAACACTGCAATCAACAGGAGGAGTTGCCAATGTAAAAGGTGGACAGAATAGAAAAGGTGAATACAGGACTGAAGGTGTTATATTTGAATATGTGTAGTACACAGAGGAAGGCCGATGAATTTGTACCACAGTTACAGATCGGCAGGTATCACTGAATCATGGCTGAAAGCAGATTATAGCTGGTTCTGTCCAAGGACACTCATTGCATTGAAAGGACAGGCAGCAAGGCAGAGAGGGTGGTGTGGCTCTGTTGGTAAACAAGGAAATTCAATCAGCAGAAAGAGGTGACAATGGCTCGGAAGGTGTTGAATCATTGTGGAGAGAGCTGAGGCTTTGCAAGGGTAAAAATACCCTAATGGGGGGTATGTACAGACCACCAAACAGTAGTACGGACGTGGTCTACAAATTCCAGTGCGAAGTAGAAAATGCATCATGCCAAAAGGGCAAAGTTACAACAGTCATGGCGGATTTCAATATGCAGGCAGACTGGGGAAATTAGGTTGCTGCCAGTTTCAAATAGGGGGAATTTCTAGAATGCCCTCAAGATGGCTCGTTGTGGCTGAGCCCATGAGAGGTATTCTGCAATGAATCCTGGAATTGATTAGAGAGCTTAAGGTAAAAAAAAAAAATCCTTAGGGTAAAATGTGATTGAATTCACCCTGAAATTTGAGGAGGAGAAGGTAAAATCAGATGTGTCAGTATTACAGTGGTGTAAGAGGAATTACAGAGGCATGAGAGAGGAGTTGGCCTGAACTGATTGGAAAAGAACACTGGCAGGGAGGACGGCAGAGCAGCAATGGCTGGAACCTATGGAAGCAATTGGGAAGGCACAGGATATGTACACACCAAAGAAGAAGTATTCTAAAGGCTAGCTGACACAACCATGTCTGTCAAGAGAATTCAAAGCCGAAATAACAGCCAAAGAGAGGGTATATAATAGAGCGGAATATTTTTTTTTAGATTATGAGAACACTCTGTCCTCTTTTATTGTCATTTTGAAATGCACTCATGAGTGAGTTGGGAAAGTTTTAAACACCAACTGATGAAGGCAACTAAAAAGTTATTAAAGAAGTAAAGATTGAATATGAAAGTAAACTAGCCAATAATATTCAAGATGATAACAAAGTTTCTTCAGATACATAAAGTGTAAAAGAGAACTGAGAGGGGATACCAGCCCGCTGGAGAACGATGCTGGAGAGTTAGTAATTGGGAACAAGGAAATGCCTAATGAACTGAAAAAGTATTTTGCATCAGCCTTCACCGTGGAAGACACGAACAGAATGGTGGAAGTTGCTGGTGTCAAGGATCACGAACTGTGTAAAATAACCATCAGCAGGGAGAAGGTTCTTGGAAAACTCAGGGTGGATGTCACCTGGACCAGTCGGTGTACGCACAGGATTCTGAAAGAGGTGGCTGAAGAGACTGTGGAAACATTTGTAATGATCTTTCAAGAATTGCTAGATTCTGGAATAGTTCCTGAAGACTGGAAAATTGCAAATGTCACTCCACTCTTCAAGAAGGGATAAAGGCAAAAGAAAGGAAATTTAATAGGCCATTTAATCTGACCTCGGTCGTTGGGAAGACGTTGGAGTCAATTGCTAAGGACGTGCTTTCAGGGTAATTGGAGGCACATGATACAATAGGACGTAGTCAACATGGTTTCCTGAAGATAAAATCTTGCCTGCCAAATTTACTGGAATGCTTTGAAGAAATAACAAGCAGAATAGACAAAGGAGAATTGGTTAATGTGTTGACAAGGTGCCTCACACAAGGCTGCTTAACAAAATACGAGACCATGGTATTACAGAAAGATTCTAGCATGGGAAGAGCAGAGGCTGACTGGCGGAAGGCAGAGTGGGAATCAAGGGAGCCTTTTCTGGTCGGCTGCCGGAGACTAGTGGTGTTCCACGGGGGTCTCTGTTGGGCCAATTCTTTTCACGTTACATGTCAATGATTTGGATGATAGAATTGACGGCTTTGCAGCAAAGTTTGCAGACGATATGAAGATCGGAGGTGGGGCAGTAAGTTCTGAGAAAACAGAAGGGCTACAGAAGGACTTAAGACAGATCAGGAGAATGAGCAGTGAAGTGGCAGATGGCATACAGTGTTGGCAAGTGTATGGTCATGCACTGTGGTTTCAGAAATAAAAGGGTTGACTAAAAGGGAAAGAGACAGAAGGAGAGACCGGTAGTGATAGGGGATTCGACAGTGAGGGGAACAGACAGGAGATTCTGTGGACGTGAACAGGACACTCCGATGGTAAGTTGCCTCCCAGGTGCCAGGGTCAGGGATGTCTCAGATCACATCCACAACACTGTGGAAAGGGAGGGGGAGCAGCCAGATGTCTGGACACATATTGGTACCAATAACAAAGGAAGAAAAAGCAATGAGGTCCTGAAAAGAGAATTTCAAGAGCTAGGTAGAAAGCTGAGAAGCAGGAACTCCTGGGTAGTAATTTCCGGATTGCTCCCTGTGCCACATGCCAGTGAGGGTAAAAACAGAATGATTTGGCAGATAAATACAGTACATGGCTGAGAAGCTGGTGCAAGGGGCAGGGCTTCAGGTTCTTCGATACCTGGGATCTCTTCTGAGGGAATGACCTGTTCAAAAGTGACGGGTTGCACCTGCAGCCGAGGGGGACCAATATTCTCACGGGCAGGTGCGTTAGAGCTGTTGGGGAGGGTGTAAACTAACTTGGCAGGGCGAGGTGGGAACCAGAGTGAAGGGACTCATAATAGGATGGCTGGTAAAAAACTGAAGATTGCGTGCAGTCAGACTGTCAGAAGGGGCAGGCAGGTGATGGGACTTAGTTGCAGCCAACAGGCTGAGTATCAAATCATTAGGGATGCAAAATCAGGAAGGACAGAAAATACGGTACTCAAGGTGTTGTATCTAAATGCGCATAGTATAGGAAATAAGGTGGATGATCTTGTTGCAATATTACAGATTGCTAGGTGTGATGTTGTGGCCATCACTGAATGGTGGCTGAAGGATGATTATAGTTGGGAGCAGAATGTCCCAGTTTACATGTTATATTGGAAGGTTGGCAGAGGGGGTGATGTGGCTCTACTGGTAAAGAATGACAACAAATCAGTGGAAAATGAGACATGGAGTCAGAAGATGTTGAATCATTGTAGATTGAGTTAAGAAACTGCAAGGTTAAAAGGACATTGATGGCAGATATATACAGGCCCCCCAACAAAGCAAAGGTTAGTGGGAAGGTAGACAATTGGAACAGTTTTAAAACCCTACAGAGAGCAATTAAAAAAATCATTAGAAGGGAAAAGATGAAATCTGAAACCAAACTAGCAAATGATAACGAAGTGGATAGTAACAGTTTTCTCAAGTATGTTAAAAATAAAAGAGAAATGACAGTGGATATAGGACCGCTAGAAAATGAGGCAGGAGAAATAATAACAGGGGACAGGGAGATGGCTGATGAACTAAATGAGTATTTTGCGTCAGTTTTCACTGTGGAAGACACTAGCAGTATAGAAACATAGAAACATAGAAAATAGGTGCAGGAGTAGGCCGTTCAGCCCTTCGAGCCTGCACCGCCATTTATTATGATCATGGCTGATCATCCAACTCAGAACCCCGCCCCAGCCTTCCCTCCATACCCCTTGACCCCCGTAGCCACAAGGGCCATATCTAACTCCTTCTTAAATATAGCCAATGTATTGGCCTCAACTGTTTCCTGTGGCAGAGAATTCCACAGATTCACCACTCTCTGTGTGAAGAAGTTTTTCCTAATCTCGGTCCTAAAAGGCTTCCCCTCTATCCTCAAACTGTGGCCCCTCGTTCTGGACTTCCCCAACATCGGGAACAATCTTCCTGCATCTCGCCTGTCCAATCCCTTTAGGATCTTATACGTTTCAATCAGATCCCCCCTCAAAGGGTTAGGGTTATGCCTGATGTTGTAATGTGTGAAGGAAGAGAAGTGGGTGCAGTTACTGTTTCAAGAGAAAAGCTGCTCAAAAAGCTGAAAGACCTAAAGGTACATAACTCCCCCGGACCAGAGGAACTGCACCCTAGGGTTCTGAAAGAGGGAGCACCAGAGATTGTTGTGGAATTAGAAATGATCTCTCAAAAATCAATGGACTCTGGCATGGTGCCAGAGGACTGGAAAATTGCAAATGTTACTCCACTCTTTAAGAAAGGAGAAAGGCAGCAGAAAGGAAATTATAGACTAGTTAGCTCGACCTCGGTGGTTGGGAAGATGTTAGAGTCAATTGTTAAGGATGAGCTGATGGAGTACTTGGTGACACAGGACAAGACAGTACAAAGTCAGAATGGTTTCCTTTCGGGAAAATCTTACTTGATGAATTTGTTGGAATTCTTTGAGGAGATTACAAGTAGGATAGATAAAGGGGATGCAGTGGACGTTGTGTATTGGGACTTTCAGAAGGCCTTTGACAAGGTGCCACACATGAGGCTGCTTATCAAGTTAAGAGCCTATGGTATTACAGGAAAGTTACTAACATGGTTTGAACATTGGCTGATTGGTAGGAGGCAGCAAGTGGGAATAAAAAGATCATTTTCTGGTTGGTTACCAGTGACTAGTGGTGTTCCACAGGGGTCGATGTTGGGACCACTTATTTTTATTCTGTATATTAATAATTTAGATGATGGAATAGATGGCTTTGTTTCCAAGTTTGCAGATGACACAGAGATTGGTGGAGGGGCAGGTACTGTTGAGGAATCAGGTAGGATGCAGAAGGACTTGAGACAGATTAGGAGAATGGGCAAGAACGTGACATATTAAATATAGTGTTGTAAAATACCTGGTCAGGCACTTTGGCAGTAGAAATAAACGAGTGGAATATTTTCTAAACGGGGAGAAAATCCAGGAATCTGAGACGCACATGGACTTGGGAGTCCTTGTGCAGAACACCCTGAAGGTTAACTTGCAGGTTGAGTTGGTTCAGTGATGAGGAAGGCAAATCCCATCTGAGCATTCATTTCAAGAGGTCTCGAATACAAGAGCAGGGATGTGATGCTGAGGCTTTATAAGGCACTGGTGAGGCCTCACCTTGAGTATTGTGAACAGTTTTGGCCCCCTCATCTGAGAAAAGATGTGCTGGCATTGGAGAGGGTCCAGAGCAGGTTCACAAGGATGATTCCAGGAATGAAAGGGTTATCATACAAGGAACGTTTGATGGTTCTGGGTCTGTAGGATGAGGGGGAATGTCATTGAAAATTTTCGAATGTTGAAAGGCCTAGACAGAGTAGATATAGAAAGGATGTTTCCCATGCTGTGAGAGTCCAGGACAAGAGGGCACAGCCTCAGAATAGAGGGGCGCCCTTTCAAAACAGAGATGCAAAGAAATTTCTTCAGCCAAAGGGTGGTGAATTTTAGGAAGTTTGTTGCCACATGAAGCTGTGGTGCCATGTCATTGGGTGTATCTAATGCAGATATTAACAGCTTTTTGTTTGGACATGACATCAAAGGTTACAGGGAGAAGGCCGGGATCTGGGGTTGAGGAGGAGATTTTAAAATAAAGGATCAGCCATGATTGAATGGTGGAGCAGACTCGATGAGCCAGATGGCCTAGATGGCCTAATCCTGCTCTTATGTCTTATAGTTCTTATAGTCTTATGGACTATTTTCTAAATGGAGAGAAAATTCAAAAACTGAGATGCAAAGGGATCTGGGAGTCCCTGTGCAGGACTCCCCGAAGGTTAATTTGCAGGGGTCTGTGGTGAGGAAGGCATATGTGATGTCACCATTCATTTGAAGAGGACGAGACTACAAATGCAAAGATGTAATGTTGAGTCTTTATAAAGCACTGGTGAGGCCTCACTTGGAGTACTGAGAGCAGTTTTGTGTACCTTATCTTGGAAAGGGTGAGCTGAAACTGGAAAGGGTTCAAATGCGGTTCATGAAAATGATTCCGGAATTAAATGGCTTGTTATATGAAAATCGCTCGATGGCTCTGGGCCTGAATTCACTGGAATTCAGAAGACTGAAGGGTACCCTAATTGAAACATATTGAATACTGAAGGACCGTGATGGAGTGAATGTGGAGAAGGTGTTTCCTCTGGTGGGCGGGTCTAAGACCAGAGGACATAGCCTCGAAATAGAGGGGCGTCAGTTCGGAACGGAGATGAGGAGGAATTTCTGTAGCAGAGAGAACTGAGTCTGTGGAGATCTTTGCCCAGGCAGCTTGGGAGGCCAAGTCATTATGTATATTGAAGACAGAGGTTGATTGATTTTTGATTGGTCACGGCATAATGGGATACGGGTTGGGGGGTGCAGCAGGAGATATTGTAGCTGCAGACAGGAAAAATTGATCAGCCATGATGAAATGGTTAAACAGACATGATAGGGAAAATGGTCTTATGGTCTAATACAAGAATAAAAAGCTCCTCTGAAGGTATGTGGGGTCCCGTTGAGGGCCGACATGGAACACTGTGCACAGGTCTGGTCTCCTTCCCAGAAACAGTCTAGGGATAAAGGGAATGAAGAATTTTCCCAGATTGATTTCAGGGTTGTGGTTGTGTCCTCAGAGAGATTACATTGACTGGGCCTGTCTCAAAACTAGAGAAATAAGAGGTGGTCTGACTGAGACAGACACAGTTTCACAGGGTTTTGACAGGGTGCGGAGTAATTTCCTCACCCAGATTGTGGCGAATATTTGGAATTTTCTTCACAAGTTTTCTAAATTCAAAAGCCAAATTTAGGGGCTCAGGATTATGGGGACGTTGCAGGAAAGTGGCGCTGAGGTCAAAGATCAGGTGTATTCTGAGGAAAGGGTAGGACAGGTGCAACGGGCCGAATGGCCACGCATGCTCCTGTTTCTTATTTTCTAAAGCACGAGTTTACCTTTGTGCCTTGTTCTCCCTTGGATTTCAGCCATTCGGATTGCACAGGGGAGCGGTGAGAGCTTCGGAGATCCATCGGCAGCCGCTGCGAGGCAGCTCCCGTCTCCCAGCAGCAGGGGACGAGTCCAGACAACAGGCTCCGATCCTCGGCGGGGAAAGGCCGGGCGCCCTCCTTGCAGCTGAAACATCTCACGGAATCTCCGCCAGTCTCTTCAGCTCTGCCTTCGAAAGGATTCAGGACCCGCCGGTGTTGCAGCCGAAACCCGAGGCGCAGCTCCCAGTCTCCGGCCTCACTCGGTCCCGGTTCCAGACTCGGGCCCGCTTCCAGCGCTCAGCGTCTCGCCCACTGACACCCCTCAGCCAATGAGAGCATCCTTCTCCTAGCAGCGATCGCTGATTGGCTGAGAGTTTGTCTGAGTATGGGCTGCTGCCGGGAGACGGAGATGTCAGTCACAGTTTGTTCTCAGAATCAAAACAAGTTCCCCGAAGCTCAAAGTTTAAAGTAAATTTTATTATCAGAGTACAGATAAGTCACGACATACAATCCCGAGAAGCATTTTCCTGCGGACATACTTTGAAAAAGTAAACAATAGTAACCATAACAGAAGCAGGTCGTGAAAGATCAACCAGAGTGCTGAAGGTAACAAACGGTACAAATGCAAATATGGAGAAATAGCGATAAATAACAAGAGATGAAATAACCGCAGCGGCTGCCGGTGGATCTGTGGAGCTCTCACCGCTCCCCTGTGCAATCCGAATGGCTGAAGGCCAAGGGAGAACAAGGCGCAAAGGTAAATTCGTGCTTTAGAAAATAAGAAACAGGAGCAGACGTTGCCGTTCGGCCCCTTGCGCTGTGCTGCCCCTCAATTAGAAATGGCTGATCTTTGACATCAGCGCCACTTTCCTTCAAAGTTCCCATCCATCATCGCCGAACCCCTAAATATGTCTTTTTAATTTAGAAAACTCCAGATATTCACCGCACTGTGGGCGGGGAAATTTCTCCTCATCTCATTCCTGCTGAGGTGACCTCGGATTTTGAGTCTGTGATCCTCGGTTCCACTGCCCAGCCAGGAGAAATATCATTCCTGCCCCTACCCTGTAAATACCCTGTGAGACTGTGTCTCTCTCAGTCAGGAAGCTTCTCCATGTGAACCTTGTGATAATGATGTTGGTTACAGTTCTTTCAGATCAGCAGCTTTGACCACAAGAACATCAGACAGTGGTCAGCACGGAATGTCCTGCAGTTACTGCAGGAGAAGGACTGGATGGACACAGTGGAGTGGTTCTCTGAGCAGACAGTCCAGACCATCTGGCAGAATACCTCATCACCATCTCACCAACAGGCACCAAGACCTTAGCTGCCTGGCGGCGAGAGGAGCCTCCCAGTCTGATCCTTGCTGCATGCCCGGAGATCACTCCCACAGCGCGCTGCCCCAAGATTACTGCAGTGGAGACGAGACGGTCACTCACCTCTTTGCGGACTGTGGGCTGGTGAAGATATGTGGAGAAAGATGCAAGGGCCTGTGTCACAGCAGCTGCGTGACAGAAGGGTCACTGATCTTCGGGCTGTTCCCAGGATGCACAGGAAAACGGACAGCAAGTGCTGCTGGAAGATCATCAACTTGGAGAAAGACGCCCGAAACTTGTTGGTCTGCCATGACATCGAGATGTCCGGAGAGCAGGGGTTCAGAACCTGGGGTCCAAGGTTAATGGAATTCGTCTTTGGTATAAAATGTTTGGGAATCCCTGTCGTGGAGGAATGCTGCCGACTGGCACATTCCAGGCTGCAGGGACACCATTGAAACTATAGAGATCCTCTAGTACTGGACCGGGAGGGGCCGGGTTGGCTGAGGAAGACTCTCAGTTATTGTAGGAGTGAGACATCCCGGGGGGGGGAGTGGGGGGTGCACATGAGCGACAACAGTCCTATCGTTTTTTTACGAATGTAAAACACTAAACACCGCATAGACAACAAATGCAAATTCTTTGCGGAAAAGCATTGCACGTTTTATCATTCTAATTATTTTATATAAAGCTTACTTTGATAGGAAGCTTTATATAAAATAATGTAGCGGACAATCGCGGTACTGCAGGGGATCAGCAGCTCCCCGAAAGTGAAATCATTCTGAATCAGGAAGTGCCGCGAGTTAACATGGCTTCGAAAGGACAGGTCGAGAGTTTAACCGAGGAGGTAATTTGTTCCATCTGCCTGGATTTCTTCACCGATCCGGTGTCACTGGAGTGTGGACACAACTTCTGTCGCTCTTGTATCACACGGTGTTGGGAAAGGGCGGAGAGAAACTCCTGCCCGGAATGTAGAGAGGTGTTTGCTGACCGCACCTTCAGGGTCAATCGGGCCTTGGCAAATCTGGCTGAAAAATTTCGAAATCTAAACCTGAATCTGAAAGGGAAGGAAAGTAAAGTTCACTGCGAGGAACATGAGGAAGAACTGAAGCTGTTTTGTGAAACGGACAAGACACTGATCTGTCTGATCTGTGCAGTGGCGGAGGAACACAGAGAGCACCGCTTCAAGCCGATTAAAGAAGCTGTTAAAATCTACATGGTAAAAATTAACGTTAATTTAATACTTAACACATTTCCTTTCTCCTACATGCCATCACACGAGCCTCCGTAACCAACACATCATTCTCTGCAACCTCCGCCATCTCCAACGGGATTCTAGCATCTATCCGTCCCACAGCCCATCCCACACCCCACAACTCCCGGCTCTCTATACGGATCGCCCTCTACGTACTGTACCACCCTTATCCACTCGCTCGTCCCCACTGATGTCCCTCCTGGCTCTGACACCTGGAAGAGGGACAAGTGCTACACCCGACTCCTAACCCCCTCCCTTGTCACCATTCAGGCCCCAAACAACCCCAGTTCCTCCCGTTTCTTCCATGGTCGATTGTCCTCTCGTATCAGAATCCTTCTTCTTCAGCTCTTTGCCTCTTCCACCTGTCCCCTCTCAGCTTCTCACTTCATCACCTCCCCCACGTCCCCCATCACGTTGTCTCACCCGTCACCTATCAGCTGGTTCTCATCCCCAACCTTTTTACTCTGGCTTCTGCCCCATTCCTGCCCAGTCCTAGTGAAGGGTCTCATCCCGAAACGTCGACTGTTTTTTTTGCCCTGGATACAGTGGCTTGCAAAAGTTTGGGCACTCCTGGTCAAAATTTCTGTTCCTGTGAATAGCTAAGCGAGTAAAAATGAACAGATTTCCAAAAGGCATGAAGTTAAAGATGACACATTTCTTTAATATTTTAAGCAAGAAATGTTTTTATTTCCATCTTTTACAGTTTCAAAATAACAAAAAAGGAAAAGGGCCCAAAGCAAAAGTTTGGGCACCCTGCATAGTCAGTACTTAGTAACACCCCCTTTGGCAGGTATCACAGCTTGTAAACACTTTCTGTAGCCAGCTGAGTCTTTCATTTCATGTTTGGGGGATTTTTGCACATTCTACCTTGCAAAAGGCTTCAAGTTCTGAGAGATTCTTGGGCCGTCCTGCATGCACTGCTCTTTTGAGTTCTACCCACAGATTCTCAATGATGTTTTGGTCGGGGGGACTGTGAGGGCCATGGCAAAATCTTCAGCTTGCGCCCCTTGAGGTAGTCCATTGTGGATTTTGAGGTGCGTTTAGGTTCATTATCCTGTTGTAGAAGCCATCCTCTTTTCAGCTTTTTTACAGACGGTGTGACATTTGCTTCCAGAATTTGCTGGTATTTAATTAAACTCATTTCCCCCTCTACCAGTAAATGTTTCCCAGACCACTGGCTGCAACACAAGCCCAAAACATGATCAGTCCACCCCCGTGCTGAACAGTTGGAAAGGGGTTCTTTTCATGAAATCCTGCACCCTCTTTTGCTCCAAACATACCTTTGCTCATTGTGGCCAGAAAGTTCTATTCAAAGAGTTTAAAGAACATCCAAACAAACCTGATGCATTTTGGAAACAAGTCCTGTGGACTGATGAAGTTAAATTAGTACTTTTAGGCCGCAATGTTATTGTTATTTTGAAACTGCAAAATATGGAAACAAAAAAACATTTTTTGCATCGAACATTAAAGAAATCTGTCATCTTTAACTTTATGCGTTTTGGAAATCAGTTCATCTTTTACTCGTTTAGCTATTCTCAGTAAAAGAAATTTTGACCGGGGTGCCCAGACTTTTGCATGCCACTGTAGATGCTGAGTTCCTCTGGCATTTTGTGTGCGGTAGTCGCGTTTGATCCCCTGTTTCTTTTGTTCTACCTTTTTTTTTCTATTTCTTATGCTCTCTGACTTCCAGGATCAGCTAAAATCTTCCTTAGAATCTCTCACAAAAAAGAAATCAGACTTCCAGGAAAAGGAGCAGCAACAGAAAGAGAAGATTTCCGGAGTCCGGGTGAGGTTTCCTGAGCGGATTTTCTGATATTACTGTATACTTTTGCTCCCTTTAATGCAGAATAGCAGAATATCGCAGCTCTAGTGATTCGGGTTCAATCCTGACCTTTGGTACTGTCTGTGTGGAGTTTGCATGCTCTTCCTGTGACCACGACAGTTTCAGACACATCCCAAGGACATGCTGGATGAATGGTTAATTACAATTAACCCTGTGAAGGTGGGGGAGATTGTATGTGAATCAGGTGGGAGTTAATAGGTCAATGAGGGAGGTTTCAGGAAAACGTGAGGGAATGGGGTTGACGGGAATGATTCAGAAGCATGAACATTAATGGACCGAATGGTCACCTTAACGTCATGAGGAAATACAGACAACAATATAGTAAATTAATCTTCACCTTTCATTCGACAGGAACAGTCACAAAGCGTTCAGACCCACATCACGTCTCAGTTTGCAGAACTGCGCCAGATTATCACTGAGAAAGAGCAGAGTTTACTCAGGGATCTCAGGGAGGAAGAGGAGAGGATTCTAAATCGAATGGAGAAAAATATTCGAGAGATTCAAGAGAATATCGGGTTGATTCAGGAGGAAATCTCAAAGTTAAAGGAACAGATGGATCAAAAAGACAGTGTGATATTTCTCAAGGTGAGGGATTATATTTCAATTTGTTCCTGTCAAAGGGCACGGAATGAACAGTGGTATATTTGAAATAAACACAGCACAGTGGCCAGTTCTAACAAATCAATTGCCGCTGCAGGCAACCTCACACAGATTGTTATACTTGAATGACGCACCCTCCAATCACTCCAATGATGATGTTCCAAAATGTCTAAGATATGTATTCAATCCTCTATTAGCAACATACAATCTAGAAGCGATGAATCTTAAGTATTATAAATCGTAAGTTAAGCTGCAACGTATCGTTCAACAAAGATATGACATCCGTCCGTCCCCAGCTCAAAACTTTTGAGAACAAAGTTCGAATATGTAACTTATTCGGTTCGCTTTTCCCACGCCCCCACTCACATGACGTGTTACCATAATAAACACGTAACACAGAATACACTGCAGACAGAAAACAGGTGCGTTGCTCCTACACACAGCATTTACAAATGGCAGTAAACTGTTTCTCACCAGACAATTGATGAAACTATTCAGGGTTGTTGCTGTCCCAGAACTGGACTTCCACAACTTCTGTACATTCCAGGACAGAATGTAATCTGCTCTGAAATTATTTGCTCTGAAAATAACACAGAGTTGCAGACTGTGCCCTTAATTACCTGTTAAATATCCTCTAAATCTCCCATTAACACCCAGTTCCAGTCACAGGCTGTGAGTGCGTCTGGTGCGGTGGGTGTGAGGGTCTCTCCGTCAATCACTGAGAACAAAGAATGTGACCCACACATCAGACTTATCCTCCATACCCGGTATCCATCAGATTAGGGAAACATTCACTGTTTCTTTACTTTCTGAGATAAACTTCATACGGGATAATACTCCATTCTCCATCATAAACAGACCATTCGGTCCATCTTCTCCTATCTGTTTCCCTGCTAAACAAACCTCCTCCCACCTACACACCACACCCAGCAACAGTGCCCCGAACTCCCTGGTCCCTCGTGTTTATTCAGTTTCCCCATGACATTCAATCTCTGCTGTTCCGCTTCAAACACTCCTGTGGCAGTGAGTTCCACATCCTCTTCACTAAATTTCTTATGGGATTTATTAAGATCCATCTGGAATTTCATCTGCTCATAAATAGATATACTTTCTCCTGCCCATAAATAGATATACTTTCTGCACATGACACAATCAAATCCATCACTGATCTTCAATTACTCCATCTTATCACCCTGACATCTTATCCAGATGAAAATGCGCAACCCGTCCTGTCTTTCCTGTAAGTTTCATCCTCTCAGTAATGATCTAATTTTCAGAAACCTTTCCTGTAATTTAACACCTGGTTCTGCATTGTCTGTGTGTGTGAGTGACTGCAGGAGTGGGAATTTTCAACCCCTGGTTCTGCATTGTTTGTGTGTGTGAGTGACTGCAGGAGTGGGAATTTTCAACCCCTGGTTCTGTATTGTCTGTGTGTGCGAGTGACTGCAGGAGTGGGAATTTTCAACCCCTGGTTCTGCATTGTTTGTGTGTGTGAGTGACTGCAGGAGTGGGAATTTTCAACCCCTGGTTCTGTATTGCTTGTGTGTGTGAATGACTGCAGGAGTGGGAATTTTCAACCCCTGGTTCTGTATTGTCTGTGTGTGTGAGTGACTGCAGGAGTGGGAATTTTCAACACCTTGTAATGGTTTGGATGAAATTCAGGATGTTGATAGTCTCAGTCTATTCAGATTTGTGTTTTATTTATTTCAGGGGGAAGCTCATCGGAACAGGAGGTAGGACATGCTCTTTACTGAAACCCTGTATGGATTTGTAAAATAGTTTAGAATAGCAGTTTATCACCATCAGTTTATTATTTACAGGATTAATGATGATGTCCCGGAATTGTCAGTGACAGATGAGGCCCTACCGGTGGAAAAATTTGATCACATCTATTTGCTGAACACAGTGCTGAGAGAAACACTTGATGCCATTAATCGAGGTAAAACTTACAAAGATTCATTTCTTCTTGTTTGTGAGATCACAATTAATTTCAAATTTGAGGCAAAGATTACTGTAATATTGGGTTGAAGTGGAACTGAAGTCTATTCCACATCAACCCCACCGACTGGGGGTGGGGGCGTCACTGTCACATGGTCAGCTGGAGATGTCAGACCCCTGAACACACCAGCACAGGGTCACAATACAACCAATACACGGGACTGGCAGATGAACCACTGTGTCCCGATCCCAGACCACTGCACTTACACACCAAGACATGAGTTTGAATCCTACCACAGGAGCTGAGAAATTAATACTGACTTGATGATATTGTAGGGAATAAAAGCGGGCATCAGTGTGATCACCGGGCTTGTCAGAAAAATACACAAGTCCTTCATGCGCTGTGAGTGCAGACTCTGATTGACGCAGGTCTCCCTCCTTCTGGATCTGCAACTCTCACTGTTGTTCGAGGGAAAAGAGGGGAGTGGTAGTGATTGGGGACTCAGTCGGGGAACAGGCAGGAGAATCTGTGGATGTGAGTAGGACACCCGAATGGTATGTTGCCTCCTAGGTGCCAGAATCAGGGATGCTTCGGGTCGTGTCTGCAGCATTTTAGAGAGTGAGAGAAAACAGCTGGATATGTTGGTATATTTTGGGAGAAATGACACTGGAAGTAAAAACAAAGAGGTCCTGAAAATAGAATTTGGAGAGCTTGGTAGAAAGCTCAGAAGCAGTACCTCCAGGGTTGTAATTTCTGGACTGCTGCCTGTGCGACGTGCTGGTGAGGGTAGGAGCAGGATAATTTGGCAGATTAAAGCATGCCTGAGAAGCTGGTGCAGGGGGCAGGGCTTCAGGTTTTTGGATCATTGGGATCTTTTCTGGTGGAGAAATGACCTGCTGAAAAGGGATGGGTTGCACCTGGACCCGAGGGAGAACAATATTCTCACAGGGAGGTTTGATAGAGCTGTTGGGGAGGGTTTAAACTAATTTGTTGGGGGGGGGGGGTGGTTAGGAACGAGTGAAGGGGTAGGACTAATGGTAAAAATGCAAAGCTAGTGTGCAGTCAGACTGTCAGATGGGGCAGCCAGATACGAGGACAAAACTGCAGCCAGCTGGGTGAGTATCAGTGCATTAGGGATGCAGAATGAAAAAGGATAGGAAATACAGTACCCAAAGTGTTATATCTCAATGCATGGAGTGTGAGAAATAAGGTGGATGATCTTGTTGCTCGATTACAGATTGTCAGGTATGATGTTGTGGCCATCAGGGAATCATGGCTGAAGGATGGTTGTAGTTGGGAGATGAATGTCCAAGGTTACACATTGTATCGGTGGTATAGGAAGGTAGGCAGAGGGGGTGAAATGGCTCTCCTGGTAAATCAATAGAAAGATGTAACATAGGATTGGAAGATGTTGATTCCTTGTGGGTTGAGTGAAGGAAATTCAGAAGTGAAAATGACACTGATGACAGTCATATACAGGATCCCAACAGTAGCTGGATGTGGACCACAGATTACAACTGGAAATAGAGAAGGCCAATGAAACAGACAATGTTACAATAGTCATGGGAGAATTCAACAAGCAGGTCAATTGGGAAAATTAGATTGATAATGGATCTCAAGAGAGTGAATTTGTTGAATGCCATGTGATAACTTTTTAGTGCAGTTTATCATTGAGCCAACTCAGGGAACAGCTCTACTGGATTGGATGTTATGTATTGAACTGGGGATGATATGTTAGGAAAAAAACCTGAGGAGGCAGTGCTCACAACATGACTGAGTTCAACTTGAGATTTGATAAGGAAAAAAGTAAAGTCTGACGTTGTAGTATTCCAGAGGAGTAAAAGAAATTACAGTGGTCTGAAAGAGGAGTTGGCCAAAGTAAAATGGAGGGAGATGTTGTCTGGGATGACAGCAGAGCAGAAATGATGTCAGATTCTGGGAAAATGAGGAAGGTGAAGGATAGATATATTCCAAAAATAAATAAATACTCAAATGGCAAATTAGTACAATTGTGGCTGATAAGGGAAGACAAGCTAATGTAAATGCCAAAGAGTGGGCATACAACAAAGTGAAAATTAATAGGAAGACAGAGAATTGGGAGGCTTTTAAATACCTACTGAGAGGAACTGAAAAAAATGATTGGGAGGGGAAAAATGAAATATGGAATTGAATTGAATTGACTTTATTACTTACATCCTTTCTATAAACGAGCAGGAAAAATCTTCCGTCTAAATGTGCAATTTATAGTAATTGATGATAAATAATATGTATACATTCCAGTCAATATAACATAGAAATACAGTTGTCTCAGCACGAGTTAATCAGTCTGATAGCCTGGTGGAAGAAGCTGTCCCCGGACCCTGTTGGTTCTGGCTTTTATGCTGCCATACCAGTTCCTGTATGGTAGCGACTGGTACAGTTTGTTGTTGGGGTGACTTGGGGTGACTTGGGTCTCCAATGATCCTTCAGGCCCCTTTTACACACCTGTCTTTATAAAACAAGTAAGCAAACAATATCAAGCAACACACATCAAAGTTGCTGGCGAACGCAGCAGGTCAAACAAACAAACAATATCAAATTGACTTTCAAGTATTGCGAAAAAATAAAATAGAGATGAGAGTGGATATAGGACCACTAGAAAATGAGGCTGGATATATAATAACAGGAGACAAAGAGATGACAGATGAACTAAATGAGTATTTTCATCAGTCTTCACTGTGGAAGACACTGGCACTGTGTCAGGTGTTGAAGAGTGTGAGGGAAGAAAAGTGAGTGCAGTTACTGTTACAAGGGAGAAGGTGCTCAAAAAGGGACATGAGTCACTCAGACCAGATGAACTGCACCCTAGTGTTCTGAAAGAGGTAGCGGTAGACATTGTGGAGGCACTTGAAATAATCTTTCAAAAATCATTGGACTCTGGTGTGGTGTCAGAGGACTGGAAATTACAAATGTCACCCAACTCTTAGTCATGAGGAAGGCAGCAGAAATGAAGTTATAGACCAGTTAGCCTCACCTCTGTGGGTGGGAAGACATTAGTGTCAATTGTTAAGTATGAGGTTATGGAATACTTGGTGATACTGGACAAGATAGGACACGTTGGCATTTAATAAGATTGGTGGAGGGGCCGGTAGTGTTGAGAAAACAGGTAGGCTGCGGAAGGACTTGGATGAGGAGACTGGGCAAGAAAGTGGCAAATGATACACAATGCTGGGAAATTCATGGTGATGCACAATATGCAGATTATTTAAAATGGGGAGACAGTTCAAAAATCTGAGATGCAGATGGGTGTGGGAGTGTTTCTGCAGAGCACCCTGAAGGTTAACTTGCAGGTAGAGTCAGTTGTGAGGAAGGTAAATGCAATGTTAGCATTCAGTTCAAGGAGTTTAGCATACAGGAGCAGGGATGTGATGCTGAGGGTTTATAAGGCACTGGTGAGGCATTACCTTGAATATTGTGAACAGTTTTGGGCTCCTCATCTGAGAAAGGATGTGCTGGCATTGGAGAGGGTCCAGAGGAGGTTCACAAGGATGATTCCAGGAATGAAAGGGTTATCAGACTTGAAACGTTTGATAGCTCTGTGCCTGTACTCACTGGAATTTAGAAAGATGATGGGGGATCTCACTGAAACCCTTTAAATGTTGAAAGGCCAAGACAGAGTAGATATGGGAAGGATGTTTCCCATAGTGGGGGAGTCTGGGACAAGAGGGCACAGCCTCAAGATACAGGGGTGTCTTATTTAAAAACAGAGACGCAGAGAAATTTCTTCAGCCAGAGGGTGGGGAATTTGCAGAACTTGTTACCACAGGCAGCCGTGGAGGCCAGGTTGTTGGGCATATTTAAGGCCGAGCTTAACAGGTTCTAGATTGCACACAGTATCAGAGGTTGAGGCGAGAAGGCCGGGGAGTGGGGCTGAGGAGGAGGTGAAAAGGATCAGCCATGATTGAATGGTGGAGCAGTCACAGTGGGCCAAATGGCCAAATTCTGCTCCTATATCTTATGAGCTTATGGTTATCAGACCACAACATTGAAGCATTGTGAGAATGAGCCCAGACAACGCAACCAGCATTGACATCATTCAGGATTTCATCTCAGGAAAAGCACACACAGCATAACCAGACTGGCAAAACAGCCCGACACACACATACACAGGAAGGATTGGCAGATTGTTGTCAGAGACGCAGCAATGTACGTTGATATTTCCTTCAATAATCTAGAAACTATTCTCTTCAGAGACGGTAATTTATTTATTTAAACAACTCACACATGTCACACATTGTCAGCACACACCAGACATGTGATGACACGCTGTGCCATACAAATATTTCAATGTGCACACTCTCCTTCGATGTGTACACACAAACACACTGATATTTACCACAAACACACACACACACACACACACACAGACACACGCACACACACACACACACACATAATATCTGAGTGTGACACATGGTCAAAGAAATAGGCCCACGTTCCGACTTAGGAATGAAATCTGCCGTCCTTACCCAGTCTGTTCTGTGCACTGAGCTGCCCTCTGATGCGACGTCACATCAACAGTTCACAGACAGACTCCAGGGTGAGATTCCTCAGGAGGATGATCTGGGAGGGTTTGAACCCATGAACCACTTCATGCATCTGCAAGACCAAGATGCCTTCTTGAGCATGTCCCCCTTGTGTGTGTTTGCCCCATATCCCTCTAACCACTTCCAATCTATGTACTTGTGTAAGTTCATCTTAAACTATTTTAATTTTACCTGTTTCTACAGCATCTGACAGGAAATTCCATCTGCCCACCCACCTCTCTGTGGGAATGTTGCCCCACAGATCCCTCATAAAAACTTCCCCTCTCACTTTCAATCTGAGCCCTCTGGTTCTGTACTCCCATTTCTCAGAAAAAGACTCACTTTATCTCAGCCCGTTGTGAATGTATTTACCTCGATAAGGGGTCATCCCTCAACATCCTACACTACAGCGAAATAGCCCAAGCTTAAACACTCTCTACTTTTAACCCAAGCCCCCCAGTCCCGGTAACATCCTCCTGAACCTTCCTGTCCAGTGTAATGACATCCTACACGGGTTGACTCTGTGGTTAAGAAGGCATACGGTGCACTGGCCTTCATCAATTGTGGGATTGAGTTTAAGAGCCGAGAGGTAATGTTGCACGTATATAAGACCCTGGTCAGCCCACTTGGAGTACTGTGCTCAATTCTGGTCACCTCACTACAACTACAGGAAGGATGTGGAAACCAATAGAAAGGGTGCAGAGGAGATTTACAAGGATGTTGCCTGTTTTTTTTTTGGAGGGGGGTATGCCTTATGAGAATAGGTTGAGTGAACTCGGCCTTTTCTCCTTGGAACGACTGAGGATGAGGGGTGACCTGACGGAGATGTACAAGATAATGAGAGGCATTGATCGTGTGGATAGTCAGAGGCTTTTTCCCAAGGCTGAAATGGCTAGCATGAGAGGGCATAGTTTGAAGGTGCTTGGAAGGAGATACAGAGATGTCGGAGGTATGTTTTTTATGCAGAGAATGGTGAGTGCGCGGAACGAGCTGCTGGTGGTGGTGCTGCAGGTGGAAACGACAGGGTCTTTTAAGAAACTCATGAATGGCTACATGGAGCTTATAAAAATAGAGGACCATGGGTAAGGCCTAGGTAGTTCTAAGGTAGGGACATGTTCGACACAGCTTTGTGGGCCGAAGGGCCTGTATTGTGTTCTATGTTTTCTGTGTTTCTATGTTTCACTATATTCGGGGACGTGGAAATGCAGACAATACCTGAAATGTGGTCTATCATTGATATCATAGATCTTGCTTAAGTTCATGTGGACAGTGTCAAATAGGCTGATGAATACAGGACTGAAGGTGTTATATTTGAATGCTCCAGTATACGGAATAAGGTAGATGATGTTGTAGCACAGGTAGAGATTGGCAGGTATAACGTTGTTGGCGTCACTGAGTTGCGGCTGAAAGGAGATGCTGGTTGAAGCCCAACATCCAAGGATACACCTTGTATTCAAAGGACAGGCAGGTAGGCAGAGGGGATGGGGAGGGTCTGTTGTAAAAAATGAAATGAAATCCTTAGAGAGAGGTGACATAGGATTGGAAGATGTTGAGTCATTGTGGGTAGAGTTAAGAAACTGCAAGGGTAAAAAGACCCTGATGGTAATTATATACAGGCTTCTAAATAGTAGCCAGGATCAAAATGGGATACAAATTACACTAGGAAATGAAAAAAAAAAATGCAGTGTGACAGTCGGAATGGGGGATTTCAACAAGGAGGTAGATTGGGAAAATCAGGTTGGTGCTGCATCCCAAGAGAGGGAATTTGTAGAAAGTCCCCAAGATGGCTTTTTTGAACTGCTTGTGGTTGAGCCCAATGGGAGAAAGGCAATTCTAGAGTGGGATTTGTATAGTGAACCAGATATGATTTGGGAGACTAAGGGAAAAGAATCTTTAGGAAGCAGTGATCATAAAATGATAGAATTCACCCTGGTGTTTGAGAGGGAGATAAAGTCAGATGTATTGGTATTAGAGTGGAGTAAAGTTAGTTACAGAGGCATGAGGGAGGAGCTGACCAAAGTAGATTGGGAGGGGACACCAGCAGGGATGATTACAGAACAACAAAGACTGGAATTTCTGGGGGCAATTTGGATAGATAAATCCCAAATACGGAGGAGTATTATCCACGGAGAATAAGGCAACCTTGTTTAACAAGGGAAGTCAAAGACAGCATAAAAGTGAAAGAGAGGGCATACAATAGAGCAAAAATTAGCAGGATGTTGAAGTATTGAGGAGATTTTGATAATCAACAGAAAGCAATTACAAAGCCCGAAGGAGAGAAAATGAGATATGAGGGAAAGCTTGCCTACAATACTCAAGAGGACACAAAACTGTAAAGAGTGAAAGAGAGGCAAGAGTGGATATTGGACCCCAAGAAAATGACACTGGAGAGGAGACATGTGACAAAATACATTGTCGAAGTACTTATTTAATATTTTGTGTCAATCCTCACTGTGGAAGATACCAGCTGTATGTCAGAAATGTGAGAGTGTCTGGGGACAGAATTGAGTGTTGTTGATGTTACTGAGGAGAAAGTGCGTGGGAAGATTGACGGTCTGAAGGTAGCTGGACCAGATGGACTACACCCCAGTGTTCGGAAAGAGTTAGCTGAAGAGAATATGGGGGCATTTATAATGATCTTTCAGGGATCACTAGATAATTGGATATTCAAGACGAATGAAAATTGCACAGGTCACTTCACTCTTTAAGAAGGCAGAGCAGCTGAGGAAAGAAAATTACAGGTGAGTTAGTCTGGATGTGGTGTGCTTGGAAAGATGCTGGAGTCCAGTATTAATGGAACTGCTTTTGGGTACATGGAGGCACATGATAAAATAGGGCAAAGACAGCGTGTCTTCCCTGAAGGGGAAATCTTACCCGACAAATCTGCTGGAATTCTTCGAGGAACACAAAGCCAAGATAGACAAAGAATGATTTGGATGACAGAATTGTTGCCTTTGTGGCCAAGTTTGCAGATGAGATGAAGTTAGGTGAAGGGGAAGGTAGTGGTGCAGAAGCTCAGAGTCTGGGGAAGGACAGAGACAGATTCGAAAATGGACAAAGATGTGATAGATGGATTATCGAGTAGCGAAGTCGTGCATGCAATTTGGCAGGCGGAATAAAGGCATAGACGATTTTGTAAACAGTGAGAAAATTCAAAAATCAGAGGTGCAGAATGGACTTGGGTGTCCTTGTGCAGGATTCCCTGATGTTTAATTGCAGTTTGAGTCAGTGTTAAGCTCAGCAAGCTCAACGTTAGCATTCATTTCGAGAGGATTCGAATAGGATGTCATTCTGAGTGTTTATAAGGCATTGGTCAGACCACACGGAGTATTGTGAGCAGTTTTGGGTCCCTTATATCGGAAAAGATGTGCTGGCATTAGAGAGGATCCAGGAGGTTCACAAGAATGATTTTGGGAATAAAAGAGTTAACATATGAGGAGTGTTTGATGGTTCTGGGCCTGTACTCATGGGAGTTCAGAAGAATGGCTGATTTATATCCCTCTCAACTCTACTCTCCCGCCTCCTCCCCATTAACATTTGACACCCTGACTAATCAAGAAGTTTACATATCAACTTCTGCTTTAAAAATCAAACATGAGAAAATCTGCAGATGCTGGTAATCCAAGCAACACAGGTCCTGATGAAGGGTCTTGGCCTGATCTCACTGACACCTACCTGGAGAGAGTGGATGTCGGAAGGATGTTTCCTATAGCGGCTGGGTCGAGAACACAAGGCACAGCCTTCGACCAGAGGGTGTCGATTTAGAACAGAGATGAGGAGGAATTTCTTCAGCCACAGGACAGTGAATCTGCCACAGGCAGCTGTGGAGGCAAATAATTAAGTATATTTAAAGTAGAGCAAAAAACACAAAATGCTGGGGGAACTCAGCAGGTCAGGAAGCATCGATGGAAAAGAGTAAACAGTCAACAGTTCAGACTGAAACACTTCATCAGGACATGTGTTGCTTAAGGGTCCCTGAAAATTCCTCCCCTTTCCTCTTGAGGGGCTGCGAGTGATGGGGTTGTGGGAAAGGGGACAAAGGGATCCTCATCTCCACCTTTGTCCCACTCCAGCTTCTCGTTACGTCTACACACACAGTTCACCCACAGGCTTTCCACCCCTCTCCCACCTGGTTCTGGTTCAATCTGCCGTTTATCTCTCCGCTGCTGTTTCCCATTATCACCTCCTTTACTGTCTCGAACCTTCACACTCCCCCACTCCACACTTCACACTCACAAATGAATGTTAACATTGGATGAAGGGCCTGTTCCTGTGCTGTACTGTTCTATGTTCTCTGTTCCCTGTTCAGAAGAAAGAGAGGAGATCTCAGGGAAACAAAAAATTCTTCTGGGGTCAACAGGCAGGATACAGGGAGGATGTTTCCCTGTCTGAGGAGTCAAGGGTCAGGGGTCACCGTCTGTTTGAAATTCCCAGCACCCGAAGGGAGAGGGGGGTTTGGGGGTTCTTATCCATTCAGTTCACAGAACCATCGCCGTACAGCATAGAAATGTGCCCTTCGACCCATCACATCTGTGCTGACCTATTTACCCATCTACGTTCATCGCATTGGCCAGCATTAGGTCAGTCTCCTTCTGTGCCTTGCCTATTGAAGTATCTGTCCAAGTGTCTCTTAAACACAGAGGACAGGAGGCCTGTGACCTGCAGAGGTCAGTGCTGGGGCCGGGGTTGTTTGTCATTCCTATTAATGATTTGGATGATAATGTCGGTGACATAGTTAGTAGGTTTGTTAATGGCAATAAAATTCATGGTACAATGGACAGGGAAGAGGGTTATCTCTGTTTTCACCGGGCCCTTGATCAACTGTAGAGATGGGTACAGGGAGAATGTTTTACAACACATCCTGGCAGGGCTGTGGATAAGAAAAGGTGAAAAGAATAATGGGCAAATGGGACTAGCTCACTCGAGCAAGTTGGTCAGCACAAACAAGTTGGGCCGATGGGACTCCGTGACCTCCAGTTTACATCTATTCACCCACCTCTTTCCCATCTTAATCCACCCCTTTCCCGCACTCGTTTGCTGTCTATTTCTATCCTTGAGGGAAGATGTCGACCTGAACAGTAGACTGTCCATCTCTCTCCACACACGCTGCCTGACCCGCTCGGTTCCTCCAGCATTTTGTGTCTGTTTGATCGGGAAATCTCTGCTCTCCGTCCAGCAGAAAGTCCTTGGGGAGACATTCGTTGTCCATCCGCTTTCGTTCGGTCAAACCTCGGGAAAGGTTCGTGTCGGCCACCCGACCGCGCCTGAGGCCCAGCGACTCTCCCCCCGATCCCCGGTGCCGCGCTGTCCGAGTCTCCCCCCGATCCCCGGGGCGGCGCTGCCCGAGTCTCCCCCCGATCCCCGGGGCCGCGCTGCCCGAGTCTCCCCCCCGATCCTCGGGGACTCTCTAATTCTCTGCTTCTCCCCCCAGTCTCTGTCACCCTGGATGTGGAAACGGCGCATCCGTGTCTCGAGGTGTCTGAGGATCGGAAAAGTGTGAGATGGACCCGGACCTGGAGGAATCGCCCTGACACCGGGAAGAGATTCACAGACTGGGCTTGTGTGCTGGGATCGGAGGGATTCACATCGGGGAGACATTACTGGGAGGTGGAGGTGACGGGGAATCAGGTCTGGTGTCTGGGAGTCGCCGCAGAGTCTATGGAGAGGAAGGGACGGGTCGGACTGAGTCCGGAGACCGGATTCTGGGTCATCGGGCGGGATGGTGACATGTTACATCGGGATTGTGACGTGATCATCTCCCCTGGGCCCCGTCTCCCTGCCGGTCCCATCCCCGGGAGGGTGGGAGTTTATCTCAGTTACCCGTCCGGGACAGTTTCATTTTACAACGCGGAGACCAAGTCCCATCTCCACACCTTCACTGGGAGTAAATTCACGGGGAAACTTTATCCTTTCTTCTGGCCTCGGAATGTAAACCAGTGGCTGAGAATCTGCTCCGGTTCCGCTCCGGGTCTGTAAAAGGGTCGGGTCCTGGGACCGGCGTCAGGAGTAAAGTCCCTGTAAATATAAATGTGCGGAGAGTGAAATAAACACGAGATGAGAATTATTGATCCGTTAATTTTAACTCGTTCACCACATCCGACAACGGAACAGAAACACCGCGGATTCAGCAGCAGCCGCGGGGCGGCGGGTCCTGAGCTCCCCCGGGTCCTAAAGTCCACCTTCACTGAGACAGGTTAAATGGGACAAGTGGGGGCGGTGCTGACTAGGAGAGGGGGGTCAGGGTGAATCTTGGTCAGACCATAACACACAGGAGCAGAATTAGGCCGTTCAGCCCATCGACTCCGCCCCGCCATTCCATCATGGCTGATCCCGGATCCCACTCAACCCCATACTCCTGCCTTCTCTCCATGTATTTTGATGGCCTGATCGATCAGGAAATGATCAACCTCCGCCTTAAATATACCCACAGCCTTGGCCTCCACCGCAGTCTGTGATAGAGTATTCCACAGGGTCACTACTCTCTGGCTAAAAATATTCCTCCTGACCTCTGTTCAAAAGGTCTCCCCTCAATGTTGAGACTGTGTCCTCTAGTCTGGGTATCCCCACCACATGAAACAACCTCTCCACATCCACTCTATCTAGTCCGTTCAACACTCGGTAGGTTTCAATGAGACTCCCCTTTCCTTTCTGAGATATGGGACCCAAAACGTTGATTAAACTCCAAGTACGGCCTAACTTGTGTCTTATAAAGGCTCAGCATTATTTCCTTACTTAAATATTCTATTCTCCTTCAAAGAAAAGCCAGCATTGCATTTCCCTTCTTTATCACAGACTCAAAATGCGAAATAACCTTCTGGGACTCTTGCAGGAGAACTCCTAAGCCCCATGCACCTGTGAATTTTCTGTCCAGTAAAATAATACTGAGTAATATTATTCCTTGGATCAAAATGCATGATCATATATTTCCCAACACTGTATTCAATCTGCCATGTTTTTAACACTTCTTCCAATTTGTCCAAGTCCTGCTGTAATCGTATTGCTTCCTCAGCACTACCTACCCCTGCACCTTTCTTTGCATCATCCACAAACTTTGCCACAAAGCCATCAATTACATTATCTAAATCACTGACAAACAATGTGACAGTCCCAACACTGGCCCCTGAGGAACACCACCAGTCACTGGCAGCCAACCTGAAAAAGCACTATTTATTCCCACTCGCTGCCTCCTGCCTGTCAGCCATTCCTCTGTCCATGCCAGTATCTTTCCTGTAATGCCATAGGATTTTATAGTGTTCAGCAGCCTCGTGTGTGGTACCTTATCAAAGGCCTTCTGAAAATCCAAGTAAATGATATCCACTGCCTCTCATTTGTCCACCCTCCTTTTCACTTCCTCAAAGACCTCTAAAGGTTTGTTAGGCACGGTTTTCTTTCACAGAAATCATGCTGACATTGACTTATTTTATCATCAGTCTCCAAACACCTTGAAAACTCCTCCTCAAAAAAAGACTACAATACTATCCCAACTACTGCGGTTCGGCTAACTGGCCTATAATTTCCTTTCTTTTGCCTTTCTCCCTTCTGAAATGTGCAATTTTCTATTTTCCAGTCCTCCTGGACCATGCCAGGATCAAGTGATTCTTGAAAGATCGTGACCAATGCATCCATTATCTCTTCAACATCCCTCAGGACTCTGGGATGTAGTCCATCTGGTCCAGATGACTCATCCAGCTTAAGACCTTTGAGTTTGATCAGCACTTTTTCCTTTGAAACAGCAAAGTCACTCAATCCTGTTGTGTCTTCCACAGTGAAGATTGTTGCAAAGTATTCATTAAGTTCATCTGCCATTTCTTTGTCCCCCATCAGCATCATTTTCCAGTCGTCCAATGGCAACTCTCGTCTCCGTTTCACTCCTTATTTAACTGGGGAAAAAAAACTGAGTGTCCAGCTTTATATTATTGGCTCATTTGCCTCATATTTCATCTTTAACGTTCTTATTGCTTGTTAGTTGCCTTTTTTTGGATTTTCAAAGAATCCAATAATCCAGCATCCTACTCACTTGTGCTACCTTATATGCCATTTCCAGAGGTTTTAAGCAGTCCCTAACTTTCCTTGTCAGCCACGGGTGCCTACCCCTGCCACTTGAGAACTTCTTCTGTGAGACATGTCTATCCTGCACCTTGTGAGCTATTCCCAGATGCTTCAGCCACCTCTGCTCACCGTCCTCCCACCAGTATCCTCCTCCAATTCACCTCTCTCATGCCTCTGTAATTCCCTTTATTCCATTGTGAGACTGATACATGTGACTTAAGCTTCTCCCTATGAAATTGCAGTATGAATTCAATTATATTATGATCACTGCCTCTGACGGGTTCCTTTACTTTAAGCTCCTGAATAAGGTCAGGGTTATTGTACAACACCCAATGAAGGGTGACCTTTCCCCAAGTCGGCCCAAGCACAAGCTGCTCTGAAAAGCCATCTCGTAGGCATTCAACAAATTCCCTCTCTTGTGATCTGACACCAACCTGATTTTCCCAATCCCCTTGCATATTGAAATCCCTCATTACAATTGTGACATTACCATTATTACATGCCTTTTCCCAGTAAATGCTGTGAATTAGCTTAAAGTCACCCCCATCTGGCCCCCAACGTTCATACTGAGACTGCAATTGATTTTTCAGCCTGATATGCTTCAGGCTGAAATAGTATGTGTTTAACAGTTTCATAATGTCAAAATGTACATGACACAGAATGAAGTTTTCCAATTAGATACAAGGTATAATTAAGCATAGTGTGGACAATTCCAAGTTCTGTCAATATAATTCCTTCCCCCTTCTTGTTTTCAGGCCTTCTTCTATAAACCCAACAGGTTTATGTATTCTGTAAAGGTGTCTGTCCTTGTGTCCATTATCTTACAAGTCTTGCCATAAGCCACTAATTCTTAACCCTTAGCTTCTGATTTGCTAAGTGGAAGGTTGATTTCCACAGCTGAACTTTTAACAGGTGTTTTTGCTAAACAGTCAACCTGATCATTTCCCTTAACAGTGCACTGTGCAGGATCCATAATGTGCAGACATATGAACCAAACCTTGTATATGAAATACTGTTTGATGAGTTTCTAACAGCAAATCTGACCTACTGCTAGAATAACCTGTTTTAAGTCTTATCAAAACCGAAAAGGATTCTGAAGAAGTTACAAATTAGCATGGACCAATTTCTTCCACCCACTGTCAGCCTAAAAGGATGACAATGAATTATGCTTCATGTACTGATTAGTGGCTGGTAAGTCATTTCTTTATCATTACCTGCAATTCAGGCACAAAGAAAGAAAACAGCCACACCAACATTCCCAGTTAAATTATCATTTCATCCATCTGTAAAAATGGTTACCGTATGATAACAACTTTCATTAATATACCGATGAACCAGCAGACTCTCAGGCAGAACATAATCCTATTGTGTTACCTAAAATCAACTGAAGTCATTGGAAAAACAAGGTGGTGCTACAGAGGAAGCTACAGTGGGAGATGTTGTATCATCCAATACACACATATTCCCAGCTTGATAAGAACCCAGCCACCCAACACTAAAAGCATTCTTCTTGTGATGTTCCCAACAGTCCTCTAGCACACCTTTAACATGATGATATTTCTTTACTCCTCAAATTAATCCAGTATGTTAACAGCAACTTCACCCTCTGTCATTGTGAGGGCAATTATCCTATTTCAACCAGTAAAGCCGAAAAAGGAGAGGACCTTACTGCACCACAACACAATCTTAAAGCCTGTGCTGGTATCACACCCAAACAGAATAAAGTTGAAGATGAAGCTGATCCTTAAGCCACATAGCCAGAATCAAGAACAGATTGAATTAAACAAATATAGAAAATCAACAAAGATTTTCCTGTTGCACCCTAGAATAGCCACACATATAAATTATTTTACTGATAGGGTGCTTCCATGTCAGTTTATTATCCATCCGCATGTCTGGAAAACTTATGACAGACTATTCCTCAAGAATTTAATCATATAATTTCATATCATGTGCCCACCCATTCCTGCACAGTCTGTCCAAATAAAAAACTCAGATAAATTATGCAATCTCCCCTCATTCCTAATCTCCAAAATTTGATCAAAAGTCCTTCCGTCCATAACATATCATATGTGGTAACAATAGCAAATAATACTGCTATTACAACATCTTTATTTAACTGTGCTTTCCTAATATCATCTTCCAAATCTAAAACTGAATCTAATGTTTTTCTGCCCTTCCAAGATCCACTCTGATAAAATGCTATATCACCTCTCTTTTCCAAAATATAACTCAAGCACTCGATTACCATACATTCCATCAGTTTACATGAATGAGACATTAACGATATAGGCCCAAAACGAGAAGGATCAGACGGGGATCTCCCAGGTTTCAGAACAGGCACAACTGCTGCCATATTGCATGAGGGAAGAAGATGGCCTGATCTCCAAACACAATTCAAAAATTTAATATTTTCACAAGAGAGAATTACAATTACATATATCACACTTTCCTGGGGTGCCTGACCTGAATTAATAATAGATTTCTTAAATTTCTGCAAAGAAAACTCTACATCAGTGATACTATGACTGGGTTCCAACACATCAGGGTATTTATTCACTGAAAAACATATCCCTACATTGTTTAACTTGTTCACTTAAATGGTCTTGATTTTGAATGACAGCAAATGACCCAGCCAGTAACACAAACTCCCCTGTTTCAGTCACAATCATTTTGCCCTCATTAATCAACACTGGAATAATATGATCATTTCAAATCCCCCCATTTCCTTAACCACATCGCAAACATCTCCAAGTTTAATATCCCTTCAAATATTATCTCAATATGATTCCAGTAAATCACCGCCTTCCTCACCACGGCCTGTGCCCTTCTATTATTAATAGTGTCACTCGGAGACTGATGCATCGTCACATAAAAACTTACATTTCTCCCAATTTGCTTTACCAAACACATTCAAATATATGGGCTTCCAGTCCCCGATATACAGTAAATCCAAACTCAAGCGCGTCAGGACAGAAGGCTGACTGACGTTCATATTAACTAATCACCGTGTGAGTTCTGATTTGACCGACATCCACTGTAGCCACTGACAGCAGGGGTTAGTGGTGGGTCTGCGCTACGATAGGCTGGTGGAAATCTGCCCCATGTTGGCTCCTCCTCTTCCGCTCCATGGCCATGGCGAAGTTCAGCGAGTCGTTGCTGTCGATGGTCGCCGGACTCGGCGTCCACAAGGACGGGCGCGGTTCCCCTTCGTCGCTTCAGTCAGTCCGTTCCGGCAAAGCTTGTGGCAGCTGAGGAAAAATGTCTTTGCAGGGAGCGTGCGCGGAGGCGAGGAGTATGACTACAACTCCCAGAAGGCCCCGCTGATTACAGACATTTACATCACACGCTGCCCCGCAAAGCTAACAGTATTGTGAAGGGCCCCACGCACCAGTGGCAGGTATTTCTGGCAATAATACAAAAGGTGCAGGGTCAGTTCATTCAAAGAGGAAGAAAGATCCGAAGGGGAGTAAGGGGCGACCGTGGCTGACAAGGGAAGTAAAGGACAGTATAAAAATAAAAGAGAAGAAGTATAACATAGCAAAAATGTGCGGGAAGCCAGAGGATTGGGAAACTTTTAAAGAGCAACAGAAGATACCTAAAAAGGCAAAACGGGGAGAAAAGATTAGGTAAGCAAGCCAAGAATATAAAGGAGGATACTGAAAGCTTTTTAGATATGTGAAGAGGAAAACATTAATTAAGACCAAAGTTGGGCCCTTGAAGACAGAAACGGGTAAATTTATTATGGAAACAAAGAAATGGCAGATGAGTTGAACAGATACTTTGGATCTGTCTTCACTGGGGAAGACACAATCTCCCAGATGTAATAGTGGCCGGAGGACCTAAGGTAACGGAGGAACTGAAGGAAATTCACATTAGGCAGAAAATGGTGTTGGATAGACTGATGGGACTGAAGGGTGATAAATCCCCAGAATCGATGGTCTGCATCCCAGAGTACTTAAGGAGGTGGCTCTAGAAATCGTGGACGCATTGCTAATCATTTTCCAATGCCCTATAGATTCAGGATCAGTTCCTGTGGATTGGAGGGTAGCTAATGTTATCGCACTTTTTAAGAAAGGAGGGAGACAGAAATCGGAATTATAGACCAGCTAATCTGACATCAGTGGTGGGGAAGATGCTGGAGTCAATTATAAAAGATGAAATAGCAGCATATTTTAATAGCAGTAACAGGATTGGTCTGAGTCAGCATGGATTTACAAAGGGGAAATCACACTTGACTAATCTTCTGGAATTTTTTGAGGGTGTAGCTATGAAAATGGACAAGGGAGAGCCAGTAGATGTAGTGTACCTGGACTTTCAGAAAGCCTTTGATAAGGTCCCACGTAGGAGATTAGTGGGCAAAATTAGAGCACATTGTATTGGGGGTAGGGTACTGACATGGATAGAAAATTGGTTGGCAGACAGGAAACAAAGAGTAGGGATTAACTGGTCCTTTTCAGAATGGCAGGCAGTGACTGGTGGGGTACCGCAAAGCTCGGTGCTGGGACCGCAGCTATTTACAATATACATTAATGGTTTAGATGAAGGGATTATAAGTAACATTAGCAACTTTGCAGATGACACAAAGCTGAGTGGCAGTGTGAAATGTGAGGAGGATGTTATGAGAATGCCGTGTGACTTGGACTGGTTGGGTGAGTGGGCAGATGCGTGGCTGATGCAGTTTAATGCGGATAAATTTGAGATTATCCACTTTGGTGGCAAGAACAGGAAGGCAGATTATGCTCTGAATGTTGTCAAGTTCGGAAAAGGGGAAGTACAACAAGATCTGGGTGTTCCTGTACATCAGTCACTGAAAGTAAGCATGCAGGACAGCAGGCAGTGAAGAAAGCTAATGGCATGTTGGCCTTCATAACAAGGGGAATTGAGTATAGGAGCAAAGAGGTCCTTCTGCAGTTGTACAGGGCCCCGGTGAGACTACACCTGGAGTATTGTGTGCAGTTTTAGTCTCCAAATTTGAGGAAGTACATTTTTGCTGCTGAGGGAGTGCAGCGTAGGTTCACAACGTTAATTCCCGGTATGGCGGGACTGTCATATGTTGAAAGATTGGAGCGACTGGGCTTGTATACACTAGAATTTAGAAGGATGAGAGGGGATCTGATTGAAACATATAAGATTATTAAGGGATTGGACACACTGGAGGCAGGAAACATGTTCCCAATGTTGGGGAGTACAGAACAGGGCCACAGTTTAAGAATAAGGGGTAGGCCATTTAGAACGGGGTTGAGGAAAAATATTTTCACCCAGAGAGCTGTGGATCTGTGGAATGCTCTGCCTCAGAAGACAATGGAGGCCAATTCTCTGGATGCTTTCAAGAAAGAGTTAGATAGAGCTCTTAATGATAGCGGAGTCAATGAATATGGGGAGAAGACAGGAACGGGGTACTGATTGTGGATGATCAGCCATGATCACAGTGAATGGTAGTGCTGGCTCGAAGGGCCGAATGGCCGACTCCTGCACCTATTGTCTATTGCACCCCTCACACAAACTCTTCTCCGTCCTGCCATCTGGCAAAAGGTACCGAAGCATTCGGGCTCTCACGACCAGACTGTGCAACAGTTTCTTCCCCCCAGCCATCAGACTGCTCAATACCCAGAGTCTAGACTGACATCTACATCATTTATTATTATATTGTAATTTGTCCTCTACTGTGCTTATTGTCTTGTGTATTAATTATTGTACTGCCCTGCACTGTTTTGTGCACTTTATGTAGTGCTGTGCAGGGCTGTAGTCTAGTGCAGTTTTTATGTTGTTTTACCTAGTCTAGTGTAGCCTTGTGCTGTCTCACACAGTCTAGTGTAGTTTTGTGTTGTTTCATGTAGCACCAGGGTCCTGGAGGAACGTGGTTTTGTTTTTACTGTGTACTGTACCAGCAGTTTATGGTCGAAATGACAATAAAAGCGACTTGACTTGATGACACAAAAGTTGGGGGTGTTGTGGAGAGTCTGGAGGGTTGTTAGAGATTACAGCGGAAAATAGATAGGATGCAGAACTGGGCTGAGAAGTGGCAGATGGAGTTCAACCCAGATACGTGTGAAGCGGATCATTTTGACAGGTCAGTTTTGAACACAGAATATAACATTAATGGTAAGACTCTTGGCAGTGTGGAGGGTCAGAGAGATCTTGGGGTCCGTGTCCATACGGCACTCAAAGCTGCTGTACAGGTTGGCAGTGTTGTTAAGAAGGCGTCTGGTGTGATGGATTCATCAACCGTGGGACTGAGTTCAAGAGCTGTGAGGGAATGGTGAAGCTATATTAGGAGACATTTAGTCCCCACTTGCAGTACTGTGTTCAACTCTGGTCACCTCACTACAAAAGGAATGTGGATATGAAAGAGGGAGCGAAATGACTAACAGGAGGGGACATAGTTTTCAGGTGCTTGGAAGTCGGTACAAGGGGGATGTCAGGGGTTAAGTTTTTCACACAGAGTGTGGATGGTGTCTGGAATAGAAACATAGAAAAACATAGAAAATAGGTACAGTGGGCCATTCGGCCCTTCAAGCCTGCACCGCCATTCAGTATGATCATGGCTGATCATCCAACTCAGAACCCTGTACCTGCCTTCTCTCCATACCCCCGATCCCTTTAGCCACAAGGGCCATATCTAACTCCCTCTTAAATATAGCCAATGAACTGGCCTCAACTGCTTCCTGTGGCAGAGAATTCCACAGATTCACCACTCTCTGTGTGAAGAAGTTTTTCCCAATCTCGGTCCTAAAAGGCTTCCCCTTTATCCTCAAACTGTGACCCCCCCCCCCCCCGTTCTGTACTTCCCCAACATCGGGAACAATCTTCCTGCATCTAGCCTGTCCAATCCCATTAGGATTTTATATGTTTTAATAAGATCCCCCATCAATCTTCTAAATTTCAATGAGTATAAGCCTAGTCGATCCAGTCTTTCATCATATAAAAGTCCTGCCATCCCAGGAATCAATCTGGTGAACCTTCTTTGTACTCCCTCTATGGCAAGGATGTCTTTCCTCAGATTAGGGGACCAAAACTGAACACAATACTCCAGGTGTGGTCTCACCAAGGCCTTGTACAACTGCAGTAGTACCTCCCTGCTCCTGTACTCGAATCCTCTCGCTATAAATGCCAGCATACCATTCGCCTTTTTCACCGCCTGCTGTACCTGCATGCCCACTTTCAATGACTGGTGTACAATGAAACCCAGGTCTCGTTGCACCTCCCCTTTTCCTAATCGGCCACCATTCAGATAATAATCTGTTTTCCTGTTTTTGCCACCAAAGCGGATAACCTCACATTTATCCGCATTAACTTGCATCTGCCATGAATTTTCCCACTCACCTAAACTATCCAAGTCATACTGCACTGCCAACAATGGTGGTAGATGCAGTTACAATAGGGTATTGTAAGAGACTTTTAGATAGGCACATGGAGCTTAGAAAAATTGACGACTATACGATAGGGAACTCCTAGGCAGTTTCTAGAGTAGGTCACATGGTCGACACAACATTGTGGGCTGAAGGGCCTGTAATGTGCTGTAGATTTCTATGTTCTGTGTCAAAGACAGGCAGAGGGATTTGTTTAAGTGTACCGCAGTACAGCATGGAAAGGTTGGGCCGAAAGGCCTGTGTCAGTGCTGTAAGAGAGAGGTTCTGTCCCAAACATCGACTCCATTCCCCCCAATAGATGGTGCCTGACTTGCCAAAGTTCTTGAAAAGTTGTATTCAGTTCTTCTTAGCTTTCCATACAAAGGATGTTTAGTGCTGGAAGACTGCAGAGGAGATTCATCATGATTAAGGGGGTTTGTGTCCATAAGACCATAAGTAATTGGAGCAGAATTAAGCCATTCACCCCATCGAGGCTGCTGCCTTTCTGTCATGGCTGATCCCGGATCACACTCAATTCCATACACCTGACCTCTCACCATATCCTTTGATGCCCTGACCGATCAGGAAACAATCAACTTCTGCCTTAAATATACCCACAGACTTGGCCTCTACCGCAGTCTGTGCAGAGCATTCCAAACATCCAATACTCCCTGTCTAATAAAAAACTATAAACTTACCTCTGTTTGAAAAGGTGGCCCCTCATTTTTGTGGATGTACCCTCTGGATTTTGATAGCCCCACCATCGGAAACATCCTCTCCACATCCACCGTATCTGGTCCTTTCAGCATTCAACAGGTTTCAATGAGATCCCCTCTGCATTCTTCAGAATTCCAGGGTGTACATGCTCAAAGTTGCCAAATGCTCTTCATATGTTAACCACTTCATTCCCAAAATCATCCTTTTGAACCTCTTTTGGACTCTCTCCAATGACGACCGATCCTTTCTGAGATATGGAGCCCAACACTATTGACAATACTCCAAGTGTGGTCTGACTAGAGTGTTATAAAGGCTCAGCATTACCCCTTTGCGGTTATATTTATGGGGCGGGATTGGACAGTATTGATCTACTGAGGGAGCTTGGAATCCGAGTTCACAACTCCAGATACTGGTTCCAGTGTCAGGCAGTAATGTTGCATCTGGAGAACTGCATTCTAATGTAGGAATAATGCAGAGGTTTTGGATGGTGAGTGGAAGAGGCTAAACAGGATGCTGCCTGGATAAAGTGAGAATGGACAATCTCGGGATCTAGTTTCTCTGGAGCGGCTGAGGCTGAGGGAGGTCTGACAGACGTTTACAGGAACGTGAGAGGCACAGACAGAATGGACAACCCGTATTTTGATCTCTATGGAGGAAATGTCTAATACCAGAGGGCATGCACTTCAGGAGAAAAGAGAAAAAAACTACCTCATTGGTCCTTTTTGCACTATTTATGTATTTTGTAATTTAGTGTAATTTTGCATCTTTTCTCGGCACAGCTGCTGTTTAAAAAAAAACAGTTATAAAAGATGTTAAAAACCTGACTCAGAATTGTAAGGGAGATTTGTGTTTCAAGTTCTGTTTTTTATACTCATAGTGACGGGTGTCTGGAGTGAATGTCAGGGGTGGTGGTGGAGGCAGATGTGATGGAGTCTATTAGATACCACATGAATGTGTGGAGAATACAGGGATGTGTTCCTTGAGTAGGCAGAGGGATTGGTTTAGTAAGGCATGAAATGTCCGGTTCAGTTGTTTCAGAACAACACAAGGAGCAGAAGGGCCTGTTATGGACAAGTACAGCAAGCAGAGCAGGTAAACTGGATAAAGTGTTCCCAGTCAGAGCACAGACTGTGACGTCAGTGGATATGCCAGCATCACAGTTCTCCCACCAAAGATACTTCACTGCCGGATAAAATGAAGTTTGTGATGTTTATAACCGATGTGGTGAATTTTACTGCTCAGGCATCCCATCCTACTCAGTAAATTAAAATTATTGTGAAAGCTGCAGAAAGGTATCTTGGTGTAACTGGTGTTTTGTTGGAGGCTTTAAAAATGAAGATTTGTTGGGTGGGGTGTCTGTATCCCAGTCTACTTGTGAACATACATAACAGGATTAAAATATTGCAATGAAATGCGAGAACTCTGATTTATAGTGGTCACGACTTTAAGAAGTTTACTTCTCATTTGTCAAAGTTTTCCAATGTTATATCTATTCAGGAAACCTGCACATTTTAAGTTTTTATTCCTATGTAGGATTATATTGTCGTTCGGCTTGACAGGTTAGTTGGCAGAGGGGTGGGGTTGCCAGTTTTATAAGGAAAAGGGCAGGGTAGAGAGTTGTGAATGGGAACAAAATGTATCAGGAACTTGTAGAAGAAATTCTTGATTCAACAGGTATGTATCAAATTTCCTTTTTTGAAAATATTAACATTTTGAATCGTATTTTGAGGTTTGGCCATCGACTTTCCTCATGGAAAATGGTTGTAGTAGCGCTCATTCTAAAACCTGGAGCTCCCCGTCTGATCCTCCTTGTTTTTGGCCAATATCAATAACGTCTCCTTTATGTAAACGTGTGGAATGTATGGAAACATGTGGAATGTATGGAATCGAGTGTTTAAAAACATAGAAACATAGAAAACCTATAGCACAATACAGGCCTTAGTTCTCTAATTTTGAGACAGGACTAGTCAGTACACTATTTCTGAGGACACTACCTCACCTCCCTTATCAAGCTGGGAAATCTTCACTCATTCCCTTCATCCCACAGGCTGACTCTGGGAGAGAGACCAGACCTGGGCACAGTGTTCCATGTACGCTCTCACCAGGACCCCATATACCTTCAGAGGAGATCTTTATTCTTGTATTCAAACCCTCCTTCCCATTCAATGCTCTTCATTTAATATCGATCTCAAACAGTGAACAGATATAATACAGCCTCAGACATGAATTTAAAGGGCAGGTGTTGCAACAGTTTGAGCTTCATACCGGGGGCCACGGAGCAAGCAGGGAGTCACAACGGGAGGAATGTGGGAGTGTTGTGTGTCTGAGCCCAGCTGTGTGTGTTTGTGTATCAGAATCAGGTTTCATATCACTGGCATATGTGGTGAAATTTGTTGTTTTGTGACAGCAGTACATTGCAATATCTAGTGATAAAAACTACAAATTACAATCAGTATGTATAAAATTAAATTTGAAGAGCACTGCAAAAAGCGAGGGAAAATACTGAGGAAGTGTTCTGGAGTTCATTGTCCATTTAGAAATCTGATGGCAGAGGGGAAGATGCTGTTTCTGAACCGGTGAGTGTGTCTCCAGGGTCCTGTACATCCTCCTTGGTGGTAGCAATGAGAAGACGGCCTGTCCTGGGTGATGGGGGTCCTTAATGATGGACGCCACCTTTTTGTGGCATCATCTTTTGACTGTGTCCTGGATGCTGTGGAGTCCAGTGTCCATGAAGGAGCTGGCTGAGTTTACAACTTTCTGCAGCATTTTCTGGTCCTGTGCAGAGGCCTCTCCACACCAGGCAGTGATGCAACCAGTTTGAATGCTCTCCACAGTACATCTGTAGAAATTTGCAAGTGTCTTTAGTGACAGACCGATTTCCCTCAATCTCCGAATGAAACATAGCCGGTGTTGTGCCTTCATTGTAACTGCATCAATATGTTGGGCCCAGGATAGTTCCTCAGAGATGTTGACAAGCAGGAAATGGAAACTGTTCACCCTTTTCACTTCTGATCCTACGATGAGGACTGGTGTGTGTTCCCTCGACTTCCCCTTCCTGAATCCACAATCAATTCCTTTGTCTTAATGATGTTGAGTGCGAGGTTGTTACTGCGACACCACTCAACTTGCTGATCGATCTCACTCCTGTCCTCCTCCTCGTCACCATCTGAAATTCCACCAACAATAGTTGTGTCATCGGCAAGTTTATAGATGAGCCTGGCCACACAGACGTGGGTGTGGAGAGAGTAGAGCAGTCGGCTGAGCACGCATCGTTGAGGTGTGTCAGTGTTGATTGTCAGCAAGGAGGAGATGTTATTTCTGATCCACACAGACTGTGGTCTCCTGGTGAGGATCCAGTTGCAGAAGGAGGTACAGAGGCCCAAGGTTTGGAGCTTGTTGATTACAGTTGAGGGTCTGATTGTGTTCAACGCTGAGCTGTAATCAGCAGCCTGACTTGTGTATTGCTATTGTCCTGCTGATCTAAGGCTGAGTGGAGAAACAATGAGATTGCATCTGCTGTAGACAGATTGTGGCGATCAGCAAATTGCAGTGGGTGCAGGTCCATGCACAGACAGGAGTTGATTTTCGTCATGATCAACCCCTCATATAACCGCATAACAATTTCAGCACGGAAACAGGCCATGTCGGCCCTTCTAGTCCGTGCCGAACTCTTACTCTCACTCAGTCCCACCAACCTGCACTCGGCCCATAACCCCCCGTTCCTTTCATGTCCATATTTCTATCCTATTTAACTTTAAACGACAACATCGAACCTGCCTGAACCACTTCTGCTGGGATCCCGAGATTCGTTTTTCTGTGGGCAAGCTCAGTAAAGCAAAGAACCATAATAGAATTCACAAACAGGCATCCGTTAGTCTTGCGAGACCATGGATTTGCGCCTTGGAAGGTTTCCAGGGCGCAGGCCTGGGCAGGGTTGTATGGAAGACCGGCAGTTGCCCATGCTGCAAGTCTCCCCTCTGCTCGCCACCGATGTTGTACAAGGGAAGGGCACTAGGACCCATACAGCTTGACACCGGTGTCGTCGCAGAGCAAATGTGTGGTTAAGTGCCTTGCTCGAGGACACAACACGCTGCCTCAGCCAAGGCTCGACGAGCGACCTTCAGATCACTAGACGAAAGCCTTAACCACTTGGCCACGTGCCAACATTAAAAACTGTACTCAACAGGACAGACAAAAGAAAAAGGAAATCATATGCAAAAAAACCAACAAACTATGCAAATACAAAAGAAAATAAATAAATATAATAATAATAATAATGCATATTAATAACATGAGATTAAGAGCCTTGAAGGTGATTACAAAGGTTTGAGATTGGTGACCCTGTCCACCTTTGATCCCCGATGAGAACTGGCTCATGGACCTCCTGTTCCCTCCCTCTGGGGTTAATAATCAGCTCCTTGCTCTTGCTGACATTGAATGAGAGTTTGTTATGAGACCACAAGTTACAGGAGAATAATTAGGCCATTTGGCTCATCGAGTCTGCACCGTAATTTCAACACAGCTGATTCATTATCCCTCTCAGCTCCAGTCTCCTGCCTTCTCCCTGTATCTCTTCATGCCCTGACCAGTCAAGGATCTATCAACCTCTGCCTTAAATATTAATAATGACGCCCTCCACCCCTGGCTGTAGCAAGGAATTTCACAGATTCACTAATCTCTGGTTTAAGAAATTCTTCCTCATCTCCATTTCAAAAGGACACTCCCACATCCTTTCCACAGGCCTTGCAACAGGGCCGGGATTCTTGTGATGTCTGCATGTGTATTTGAGTCTGTGTGCTTGTTTGCTTCTATTGATGTGTGTGAGTGTGCATGTACTGTACACAGCATGTGTCTGTGCGAGCACGTGTGTGTCTGTCTGTGTTTCGTATGAGTCTCATGGCCTGTGTGCACATTTATGTCAATGTGTGCCTCTCTGCGCGAGCAGGTGTGGATCGGTGTTTGAGTGTGTGTGTCTGACTGTGAAAGTGAGTGTGTGTGTCTGTGTGAGTGGGTGTGAGTGAGTGTGTGTGTGTGTCTGTGTGTGTGTCTGTGTGAGTGAGTGTGTGTGTGAGTGTGTGTGTGAGTGTGTGTGTCTGTGTGAGTGAGTGTGTGTGTGAGTGTGTGTGTCTGTGTGAGTGTGTGTGTGTGTGAGTGTGTGTGTGTGTGAGTGTGTGTGTCTGTGTGAGTGTGTGTGTGTGTGAGTGTCTGTGTGAGTGTGTGTGTGTGTGAGTGTGTGTGTGTGTGTGAGTGTGTGTGTGTGTGTGAGTGTGTGTGTCTGTGTGAGTGTGTGTCTGTGTGAGTGTGTGTGTGTGAGTGTGTGTGTCTGTGTGAGTGTGTGTGTGTGTGTGAGTGTGTGAGTGTGTGTGTGTGTGAGTGTGTGTGTCTGTGTGAGTGTGTGTGTGTGTGTCTGTTAGTCTGAGTGTGTGAGTGTGTGTGTGAGTTTGTGAGTGTGTGTCTCATTCTGCCTTTGGAGGGATGTCTGTGTGCTTTTGCGTCTTTCCTCAAATTTGAAATTAAACTTATTATGAAAGTACATATACATAACCATGTACGACCATGATATTCATTTTCTGACGGGCATGCACAGTAGAACAGAAAAATGTAATAAAATAAAAATAAACTACACAAGAAGACCGACAGACTCATAATGCTGAGACGATGAGTTGCAGAGGCCTGGAAAATGTGTCCATGCGTGTGGGACCTCCTTCCCCAAGGCAGCAGCGGGAAGAGAGCGTGGCCTGAGCGGGTGGGAGGTGTTATCATTGATGCTGCTTTCTTGTGGCAGCACTTATGTGCTGAATTTTTTTTTGCTGGCTGGGAGATGTCCAGCACTTTCTGTAGAATTTTCCGTTCATGGGAACCGGTTTCTGTCCCGGGCTGTGATGCAACCAGTCAGGATACTGTCTATCATGCATTTATCGAAGTTTGTCAGAGTTTTAGACGACAAGCTGAACTTGTGAAAACTTTTAAAGCAGTAGCAGTGCTGTGCCTCCTCTGTGACAGCAGGTACGTGTCAGCTCTCTGAACTGGCAGCGCCAAAGCATTTATAGTCATCAGCCCTGTGGAAGAACATTTGAAATATGAAATCAAAAGAGCTGTGTGTTGTTAAAGCTTTGGGAGCTTGTGGATTTTTCCCAGATAGAAACATAAGATGATTTCCCTGTAATCAGAGGGAGGAGAATGGAGAGAAGGGGAGGGGGGCGGGCAGAGAGGGTGAAAAGAGCTGTGTGTTGTTAAAGCTTTGGGACCTTGTGGATTTTTTCCAGATAGAAACATGAGCTGATTTCCCTGTAACTCAGAGGGAGGAGAATGGAGAGAAGGTGAGGGGGCGGGGGAGAGGGTTAAAACAGTTGTATGCTGTTAAAGTTTGTGACTTCGTCGATAGCCTGTATTTATCCAATTCAGTTGCAAGTCTGCAGAACTAAGATCATTGTGCTGACCACAACCCCTCAGTAGAGCGATAATACAGCTGTACAAATGAGATAAGTGTAGACGGATGGGAAAGAACGTTCTGAATTAACTCCTCTGTTCTGAGGAGTTCATACACACTTGTCTGCTACTGGAACCAAATACAAGCTGATTTCCCTCTCATTCAGAGGGCGGAGATTGGTGGGAGAGATATGGAGAGAAGGTCAGGGTGGCAGACAGAGAAGGGAAGTGAGGGGGAAGAGAGGGTTAAAAGAATTGTGTGCTGTTAAAACTTTGTGACTTGACAGCCTGTATTTATCCAATTCAGTTGCAAGTCTGTAGTACTAAGATTATTGTGCTGACCACAGCCCCTCAGCAGAGCGATAATACAGCTGTACAGATGTGATAAGTGTGGACGGTTGGGAAAGAACGTTCTAACTAACACGTCTGTTCTGATATGGACACAAACACTTGTCTGCTACTGGAACCAAACACAAGATGATTTTCCTCAAACTCAGAGTTCCACAAATGTGGACTCTCTATGATCTCATGGTAAAATAAATGATTTTCCACAATGACTGTGGACAGAGATAAAAACACCTGCGACATATTCATTGGAATTCAGAAGAATGAGACGAGGTCTTATGGAAACATATAAAATTATGAAAGGGATAGATAAGATTTAGGCAGGAAAGTTGCTTCCACTGGTAGGTGAGACTGGAACTTCCGGACATAGCCTCAAGATTCTGAGGAGTAGATTTAGGACGGAGATGAGATGGAACTGCTTTTCCTGGAGTGGTGAATTTGTAGAATTCTCTGAAAATGAAGCAATAGAGGCAACCTCAGTAAATATATTTATGACAAGGGTGGATAGATTTTGCATCGTATGGGAATTAAGGGTTATGGAGAAAAGACAGGTAGGTGAAGGTGAGTCCTTGGCCACATCAGCCATGATCTTATTGAATGATGGAGCAGGCTCGATGGGCCAGATGGCCGACCCCTGCTCCTATTTCTTATCTTTGTATGTTCTTATATCCCCGCCTGTAGAGTCTAAGACAGCCCGAGTCCAGCCCGGATCCAGGATTCTGGATGAAGTTTTAATGTTAGCAGACGACAGAACAAAGAGCTCGAACCCCAGCGTGACGTGCAGAAGAAAATGCTTTTGAACTCCACGGACGAAGAGAGGGAGATTGGACACGAACCATTAATGACATTAATAATGTTACCATGGAAACGTGGTTAAAGGGACTGTGTAAGGCTACCACTGATGGGGCAGCCCGTCAGCATAGTGATTTTGTAAGTGTCACCAGGTGAATACAAAAAGCGGGATACACTATAACTGACTTTATTTTCCGTTTCCAGGACACATGGGAGTCTTCTGCTGGAATAGACTTGCAGGACAGCTCTGCTCTCGAGGTACAGACAGTCTTGAACTGCGCAGCGACGCTGATTATCTACGTCACCTTCTTCTGACATGTAAACCTCTGATGCATTTACATTCTACCACCCTGTATACTGAACTATTTCAGCTGATTTATTATCAACTGGTCCTTACCGAACACAGAGCAGAAACTCTTTCTTTAACCGGACACATCCATTACGTACGGTCCGGAGGGTGTATCAGCAGAGATGTCATTGAGTGAAGAACAGAAAGAAGAATTTGAAATACCAAAAACAACCCATCATGCTATCCATCAGATGGTCAGGATGTACATCTGTTCCTGTCTCCTGTCCTCCTCAGCACAGTGTCCCCACGGCTGTGTGCTGAGCCCATTGCTGTACACTCTGCTCACACATGACTCCACAGTCAAACACCCGAGTAATCACATCGTCAGGGTCACCTATGACACCACACTTGGGGGGCTCATCGCCAACAACTGTGAGATGGCCGACAGAGAGGAGGTGGAAGAACGCTGAGCCTGATGCCTCTTCCTCAATGTCAGCAGGATAAAGGAGATGGTTATTGACTTTGGGAGGACTCGCACCTCTCACATCGCTCTTTACATCAGTGACGTGGCAGTGGAAATTGTCAGCAGTCTCAAACTCTCATGGTGCCAGAACACATCCTACACCGTCACAGTAAACTCACCGACCCTCCGCTTTCTGAGGAGGCTGCAGAGAGCTGGGCTGTGCACTGTATATCCACACTCATTTCAATCTGCAGGTGCGCAGTGGAGAATATCCTAACTCGTTGCATCACTGCACGGTACGGAAACTGCACCACGGCTGACAGGAAGGCTCTGAACTGGCAGTCCAAACTGCCCAAAGCATCAGTGACATCAGCCTGTCCACCATCAGGGAGATGGATACAAAAAGGTGTCTGTCCACCATCAGGGAGATGGATACAAAAAGGTGCCTGTCCACCATCAGGGAGATGGATACAAAAAGGTGCCTGTCCACCATCAGGGAGATGGATACAAAAAGGTGTCTGTCCACCATCAGGGAGATGGATACAAAAAGGTGTCTGTCCACCATCAGGGAGATGGATACAAAAAGGTGTCTGTCCACCATCAGGGAGATGGATACAAAAAGGTGGCCGAAAGGCCGGTAACATCATGAAGGATCCCACCCACCCGACTCACGGGCTGTTGCCCCAATCCCGTCATGGAGGAGGCTACATTGCATCCACACCAGAAACGCCCCAGTTACTCAAAACAGTTACTCGCCCCAAGAAGCAAAGTTAATCAACACCTCCTCCCACTAACCCACTCCTGCAACCCGCAACCACCACTACTTCATTATTCCTGTCACTCACCTCATGTACAGCCAGGTGTCACTTTACAGACATGCAATCAATCTGTGTATATAAGCTATCTTATGTATTTATATTTATTGTATTTTTATTATTGTTCTTTATCATTGTGTGTTTCCTTTTTTATTGCTGCTTCTGATCCGGAGTAACAAATGTTTTCTTTTCCTTTACAGTTGTGTACAGAAAATGACATTAAACACAGCTGCTCTGATAAACATACCGGCAACATCATCACAGACACATGGCAAAGCCACGCTCACAACAACAGAAACACAAATCATTCACACATTTTACGAGAAGCAATACAAATAGAACAAAACCATGTAGAGTGTAGTGGTCAACATATTCACAGTACAACATCGCACTCATAGTGTTAAAAACTAAAGTGTCCAGTTGCAGATAAAATGGTAAACCAGCCTTCCTGTCCGTAAAAAATGAATGCAATTGATTGTCACAAACAAGAGAAAATCTGCAGATACCGGAAATCCGAGCAACACACAGACACAATGCTGGAGGAACTCAGCAGGCCAGGCAGTATCTATGGAAAAGAGTACATTCGACGTGTCGGGCCGAGGCCATTCGGCAGGACTTGCCTTTAGATAATCCAATAGATTTAGCACTTCTGATGTCAGCCTCACTGGCCTATAATTAACTGGTTGAGAACATAGGTGGTGAAACTATTCAATTCATTGCTACAGGTGGCTGTGTTTGCAGGTTATAGAGTGTAAATATGGAGGAGGTTGACAGGTTCTTCATTACTCAAGGCGTGTTTTGTCCCAGGAGGAGTGCAGAAGGATGGGTTCGGGAGGGAAATTGGTCAGCCATGATGAAATAAGGGAGCAGACTCGATGGGCTGAATGACCTGATTCTGTTCCAGTGTCTTGTGCTCCAAACACATATTTACCACCCACCACTTTCCAGTTTCTACAGAGATTGTTCCCTCCATTTGTCCTTCTCCACTATTGTTCCTCCTGGCACCTATCCCTGAAACAGAGAGAAATACTACACCCGTCCATTCATCTCCCTCACTCCATTCATCGCCCAAAGAGAGTCTTCCAGGTGAGGCAACACTTGTCCATTGTATCCGGTGCTCCTGATGCAGCTCCTCCACATCGGTGAGACCTGGCGTAAATTGGGGAAATTGCTCTGTCCAGCACTTCCTTTTCATCTGACAAAAGTGGAACTCCCCTGTGCCCAAACAATTTCATTCCTATCTTCATTTCCATTCCAACATATCGTTCCATGACTTCCTCTTCTGTCATCATGATGCCAACCTGCGGGTGGAGGAGCAACACCTTACATTTTCTTTATATAACCTCCAACCAGATGGGATGAGTATCGATTTCTTCTTCCAGTAAACTTTACCCTTCCCCCTCCCCTCATCTCCCCCCCCCCCACTCTGGCTCTTACCTCCTTTTCTCACCTGCATATCAACTACTTTTCCCACTCCTCCTTCCCTTTCTCCCATGGCCCATCCTCTCCTCTCAAACCAGATGCCTTGCTCTCCAGCTCTTTATCTTCCCACTCAACGGACTTCACCAATCACTTTCTGGCTATCCTCTTTCTGCTGCCTCGCCTTCCTCCTTCATTTTCCATCCTGAAAAACGGTTTCAGCTGGAAATGTCAACTGTTGATTCATTTCCATAGACGCTGCTTCACCCGTGAGTTCCTCCAGTACATTCTATGGGCAATTCTCCCACCTTGGGCAATTCTCCCACCTAGTGGTGTCCCGCGGGAATGGCAGGTCCTCTGTGGACGGGACTCACATGGAGGTTTTCCGCCACAATGGTCGGTCCCTTGTTGATAACACTCCCACCTAGTGGTGTCCTGCCGCATGACCAGTCCGCAATGGACAACACGCCTACCGGGTGAGTCCTGCCACAAAGACAGGTCCGCTGTGAACAACACTCCCACCTGGCGGTGTCCAGCCTCAATGACATATCCGCTATGGACAACACGACAGTTAACAGACAACCGTCAACGTTTTGTAAAATGTCACTTCATCAGGACCGTAAAGGACGGGGATAGATGCTAGAATGATAAATTGAGGGAAGTGGTCGAAGGGGCCACAGTTTGAGGATAGAGGGGAAGCCTTTTAGGACCGAGATTAGGAAAAACTTCTTCACACAGAGAGTGGTGAATCTGTGGAATTCTCTGCCTCAGGAAACAGTTGAGGCCAGTTCATTGGCTATATTTAAGAGGGTGTTATATATGGCCCTTGTGGCTACGTGGGTCAGACGGCGTTGGGGGAAGGCTGGGGCGGGGTTCTGCGTTGGATGATCAGCCATGATCATAATAAATGGCGGTGCAGGCTCGAAGGGCCGAATGGTCTAGTCCTGCACCTATTTTCTATGTTTTCTATGTAAGTTGAAGTTGGTAGATGAGGGGCAATGTTGGTGGGATGGAATGGAATTCAAATCGGAAGCTGGGAGATGAGAGTTGGAAAAGTTCAAGAGCTACAGAAGAACGAATCTAATAGGAGAGTAGAGTGGAATACTGACGAAAGGACGGATTACTAGAATCAGAGAAAGGTGATGGGCAGCCAAGAAGACAAGAGGTGTCAGGGTAACTAGTAACACACGCAATATTGCTGGAGGAACTCAGCAGGCTATGCAGCATCTATGAAAGGGAGTACATAGATGGGAAACCAGCAGGGCTGGTGGAATAAAGATGAGGAGTCAGGCTTAGAAGCTGTGAGGATGAGAGGGAGAAACACAAGGTGATAGGTGCAACCGGAAGGAGGGTGTAGGGTGAAGTAAAGAAGACAATAGAAGAATTAAAAGAGGGTGGATCACCAGACGGAGGCGCTGCCCATCTGTCCTCTATTAGATTCCCCCCTTCCAGTCCGATATCTCTTCCAGCTGTCACGTACAAGTTTGGGGTAAGGAGATACTGTCTTACGATGATGAGTAAAGTTCAGTTCAGTTCAGTCCGTGGTATTGAGTTGAGTAGTGATGGAGAGACAGAGAGAGAGAGAGGGATTTGAATCTTCAGGTGAGCTGACGCCGTCGATCTTCCCTTTCCCCTCCGAAATCCTTTAATAGTCACCGACTGTGACTTCAACAATGGGGACCGGTTTTCTGTGGTGGAGCTATCAGCCAGGCAAGGGTGGACACATGGACAACTCCCCACCGGTCACTGCCTTTTCTTTTCACCGCAAGAGCCACTGATCGATCCTCCAAAAACCCGCTTTTTCTGCGGGCACAACAGAGCTCATTCAGTGTCCAAAACATGTATCTGAGGTCTATATCATCTGACCCTCTATTTTATCTTCCCGTGCTGAGCGCCGATTGTCTCTCAAATAACTCCGCCCTTCTCTGTCTGTGGAAGAATATAAGCAGGCGATGTCCTTGAAGAAAGTACAAACAACCTGTGAGCAGTCTGCGTCTCTCTGCCTCTTTCAAAAGCACATGTCGGTGTTAAATAACTCTCTCTCTCTCTTTCAAAAGCACAGTTCATAGGGGTAAACAAGCACAATTTATAGGACCCCGTCACACCCCTTTCTTCAGAGAGAGAAAAAAAATTGACAGACATTTTTTTCCGTGTAAATGTACATTACACAGTTTGAAACAATACATGTTGATCCATCAGGTGACAGAGCAAAAATCTGTACAGTTTCCAACTTAACATCTGGATAAACAATCAGCTATAATATTGTCAGTACTGTCACATGCTTGTTTTTTAAGTCACATTCTTGTAATATCAGACTCCAATTTAACAACCTTCTATTCTTATCCTTCATCTTAGTGCGAAACCCCAACGGATTATAGTCCATGTAAACCACAAGCGGTCTCTGGGCAACAGGCAGATTTTGAGGTCTCTGAACATAGACCTTAAAATGTTGTAAAGCCAGAATAAGTGCTGACAATTCCTTTTCAGCAGTTGAATAATTTCCCTGAGAATTTCTTTGAGAAATAAGCTACTGGATGTTCAATGTCATCCACACCCTTCTGTAACACTACCGCCCCAACAGCTTCGTAACTAGCATCGGTTGCTGTCGCGAATGGTTTCAAAAAATCAGCTGCTTTGAGCAGAGGATGATAACACAGGATGGTTTTCAGATGTTCAAATGCCTCCTGGCAAAAGTCATTCCAGACAAATCTTTCACTCTTCCCTGGGAATTTTGTTAGGGGGAGGGCGATGTCAGCAAATTTGTTACAAAACTTATGATAATATCCAACCATTCCTATAAACCTTCTTAAAGCTTTCTTGCCGGTCAGAACAGGAACCTCAGCAACAGCTTGAACCTTGGCCTGAACAGGAGCCAGTTGACCCTGGCCTACTACATAGTCAAGATAAATAACAGTAGCATGATCAATTTCACTCTTATAAAAGTTCACGGTAAGATTGGCCTTGGAAAGTCTGTCATTTAGTTTTTCTACTGCTGCAATATGCTCTTCCCATGTGTCATTCCAGGCCTGTCAATCATTGATATAAGCCCCTGTGTTTTCTAAACCTCCAATCACAGAGCTGATCATTCTTTGAAATGTCCCTGGTGCATTTTTCATCCCGAAGGGTAAAACATTATGTTCATACGGTCCAGATGGTGTCCCAAAGGCTGATATCTCTTTAGCCCTCTCTGTTAAAGGAACACCCCAGCATCCTTTTAACAGGTCAATCTTTGCAAGGTATTTAGCCTTCCCCACTCTATCAATACAGTCATCCATTCTCCTCCCTTGTTCTTTCTAGTTTCTAATTTCTTGCTCAACCATTTTACTTTTCTCAGGGTTCACTCTGTAAAGATGCTGTTTCGTGGGCTGGGCTGAATTTATAACGACGTGACGCACTGCATATGTGCACCATTTCAAAATGTCACAAAATACATTTCCATGCTTGTCGATTAGCTCCTTCGCTTGTTTCTTGCGGTCTAGGGTCCAACTGATGGAGCTTATCAGTAATATTTTTCAAAACACTGGAACTGGAGAATCTTGGTGAGACTCGGTTCAGTGGGGAAAAAGGTTTTTGCATTTCATTATCAGATGTCATGACTCCGTTTTGTTCCAGAACAATTCCCCCACGCGCCATTCTAGCGAACAAATGTTTTATTTCAGTCATCGATACTGTTGGCGGGGACGACCGACCAGGTGTGAGCTACGGTGGCAGGGCCTCCGGCACTGAGTCTGACCCTGTGGTGCAGAAGGGTGGGACGGAGAAGAGGAGAGCTGTAGTCATTGGAGACTCTATAGTCAGGGGAGCAGACAGGAGATTTTGTGGACGTGAGAAGGACACCCGCATGGTTTGTTGCCTCCCGGGTGCCAGGGTCCAGGATGTCTCTGACCGGGTGCACGACATCCTGGTACGAGAGGGAAAGCAACCAGAAGTCGTGATACACGTTGGGACCAACGACATAGGCAGGAAGAGGGATGAGGTCCTCAAGTGTGAGTTTCAGGAATTATGCAGAATGCTGAAGAACAGGACCTCAAGGGTAGCGTTCTCAGGATTACTGCCAGTGCTACGTGACAGTGATGGTAAGAATTGGAGGAGGTGGCAGTTGAATGCGTGGCTGAGGAGTTGGTGCAGGGAACACGGTTTTAGATTTTTAGATCATTGGGATCTCTTCTGGTGAAGGTGGGGCCTGTACAGATTGGATGGTTTGCACCTGAACTTGAGCGGGAGCAATATCCTGGCAGGTAGGTTTGCTAGCATGGTTCGGGAGGGTTTAAACTAATTTGCGAGGGGGATGGGACCACAAGCGATACAGCAGTGAAAGAAGTGCATGGAGTAAAGCCAGATCTAACATACAGAGAGGCTTTGAGGGAAGAGAAGCAGAATAAACAGTGTAAAGACAGTAAGGTAGAAGGGCTGAAATGTGTGTACCTCAATTCAAGAAGCATCAGGAACAAAGGTGATGAACTGAGAGCTTGGATACATACATGGAATTATGATGTAGTGGCCATTACAGAGACTTGGCTGGCACCAGGGCAGGAATGGATTCTCAATATTTCTGGATTTCAGTGCTTTAAAAGGGATAGACAGGGCGGAAAAATGTGAGTAGGGGTGGCATTACTGGTCAGGGATACTATTACAGCTACAGAAAGGGTGGGTAATGTAGCAGGATCCTCTTTTGAGTCAATATGGGTGGAAGTCGGGAACAAGAAGGGAGCATTTACTCTGTTGGAGGTATTCTATATGCCCCCTAATAACAGCAGAGATTACAGAGGAGCAGATTGGGAGGCAGATTTTGGAAAGGTACAAAAATAACAGGGTTGCTATCATGGGTGACTTTAACTTGCCTAATATTGATTGGCACCTTTAAGTTCCAAGGGTTTAGATGGGGCAGAATTTGTTAAGTGTGTCCAGGACGGATTCCTGTCACAGTATGTAGACAGGACGACCAGAGGGAATGCCAAACTAGATCTAGTACTAGGTAATGAACCGGGTCAGGTCACAGATCTCTCAGTGGGTGAGCATCTGGGGGACAGTGACCACCGCTCCCTGGCCTTTAACATTACCATGGAAAAGGATAGAATCAGAGAAGACAGGATTTTTTTTAATTGGTGAAAGGCAAATTATGAGGCTATAAGACTAGAACTTGCGGGTGTGAATTGGGATGAGTTTTTGCGGGGAAATGTACTATGGACATGTGGTGGATGTTTAGAGATCTCTTGCGGGATGTTAGGAATAAATTTGTCCCAGTGAGGAAGATAAAGAATCGTAGGGTAAAGGAACCATGGGTGACAAGTGACGTGGAAAATCTAGTCAGGTGGAAGAAGGCAGCATACATGAGGTTTAGGAAGCAAGGATCAGATGGGTCTATTGAGGAATATAGGGAAGCAAGAAAGGAGTTTAAGAAGGGGCTGAGAAGAGCAAGAAGGGGGCATGAGAAGGCCTTGGAGAGTAGGGTAAAGGAAAATCCCAAGGCATTCTTCAATTATGTGAAGAACAAAAGGATGACAGGAGTGAAGGTAGGACCGATTAGAGATAAAGGTGGGAAGATGTGCCTGGAGGCTGTGGAAGTGAGCGAGGTCCTCAACGAATACTTCTCTTCGGTATTCACCAATAAGAGGGAACTTGGTGATGGTGAGGGCAATATGAGTGAGGTTGATGTTCTGGAGCATGTTGATATCAAGGGAGAGGAGGTGTTGGAATTGTTAAAATACATTAGGATAGATAAATCCCCGGGGCCTGACGGAATATTCCCCAGGCTGCTCCACGAGGTGAGAGAAGAGACTGCTGAGCTTCTGGCTAGGATCTTTATGTCCTCCTTGTCCACGGGAATGGTACCGGAGGACTGGAGGGTGGCAAATGTTGTCCCCTTGTTCAAAAAAGTTGGTAGGGATAGTCCGGGTAATTATAGACCAGTGAGCCCAGTGGTGGGAAAGCTGTTAGAAAAGATTCTTAGAGATAGGATCTATAGGAATTTAGAGAATCATGGTCTGATCAGGGACAGTCAGCATGGCTTTGTGAAAGGCAGATCATATCTAACAAGCCTGATAGAGTTCTTTGAGGAGGCGACCAGGCATATAGATGAGGGTAGTGCAGTGGATGTGATCTATATGGATTTTAGTAAGGCATTTGACAAGGTTCCACATGGTAGGCTTATTCAGAAAGTTAGAAGGCATGGTATCCAGGGAAGTTTGGCCAGGGCGAATTAGAATTGGCTTGCCTGCAGAAGGCAGAGGGTCATGGTGGAGGGAGTACGTTCAGATTGGAGGATTGTGACTAGTGGTGTCCCACAAGGATCTGTTCTGGGACCTCTATTTTTCGTGATTTTTATTAACGACCTGGATGTGGGGGTAGAAGGGTGGGTTGGCAAGTTTGCAGATGACACAAAGGTTGGTGGTGTTGTAGATAGTGTAGAGATTGTCGAAGGTTGCAGAAAGACTTTAATAGGATGCAGGAGTGGGCTGAGAAGTGGCAGATGGAGTTCAACCCGGAGAAGTGTGAGGTGGTACACTTTGTAAAGACAAACTCCAATGCAGAGTACAAAGTAAATGGCAGGATACTTGGTAGTCTGGAGGAGCAGAGGGTTCTCGGGGTACATGTTCACAGATCCCTGAAAGTTGCCTCAAAGGTAGATAGGATAGTTAAGAAAGTTTATGGGGTGTTAGCTTTCATAAGTCGAGGGATAGAGTTTAAGAGTTGCGATGTAATGATGCAGCTCTTTAAAACTCTGGTTAGGCCACACTTGGAGTACTGTGTCTAGTTCTGGTCGCCTCACTGTAGGGAGGATGTGGAAGCATTGGAAAGGGTAAGGAGGAGATTTACCAGGATGCTGCCTGGTTTAGAGAGTATGCATTATGATCAGAGATTACGGGAGCTAGGGCTTTACTCTTTGGAGAGAAGGAGGATGAAGGGAGACATGATAGAGGTGTACATGATAGTAAGAGGAATAGACAGAGTGGATAGCCAGCGCCTCTTCCCTAATGTACCACTACTGAATACAAAAGGACATGGCTTTAAGGTAAGGGGTGTGAAGTTCAAGGAAGATATTAGCGGAAGGGTCTTTACTCAGGGAGGGGTTGGTGCGTGGAATACACTGCCTGAGTCAGTGGTGGAGGCAGATACACTCGTGAAGATTAAGAGAATGCTAGACAGGTATGTGGAGGAATTTAAGTTGGGGGGGTTACGTGAGAGGCAGGGTTTGAGGGTCTGCATAACTTTGTGGGCCGAAGGGCCTGTAATGTGCTGTACTGTTCTATGCATATGTATGCCTACGCCAGACATGGTTCCCTACTGGGACAGCACGACCATCTCCTCCGGGAGGTCATGGAGAACCGCCGTTCCGTGTCTGCTCACGTCACGCAGATCGGTGACCAGGTGGACCGTGTATCCACTCATCTCACTCAGCCCACTCCTGGAACCCTGTCTAACGAGCCCAGACAGCCTGTCGTGGCAACCCCCTACGTGTCAGCAACACCCCCGCCAAGACAGCCTCGCGTACCTGAACCGGAGCACTACGTGTCGGCCCTTCCTTCATCAGTGCTCCCTGGTGTTTGAACAGCAGTCGCCCACGTACTCCACGGATCAGTCAGATATTTGTTATATCATGGGACTGTTGCTGGGAAGTGCATTAGCGTGGGCCACAGCTGTTTGGGATAACCAAGTGGATATCTGCTCTTCTTTCGCCACCTTTATCGCGGAGATGAGAAAGATCTTTGGTAAACACGCCGCCAAGCGTCTACTCACTCTCCGGCAGGGCTCACGCAGTATTGCCGAATATTCCTTGGAGTTCCGGACGTTAGCGGCCGACTCGGGGTGGGACGATGAGGTACTCCAACAGATATTTCGGAATGGTCTCAGTGACATGGTGAAAGACGAGTTGGCGGCAAGAGACGACACCGACAGCCTGGATTCCCTGATCTCCCGAGCCACCAGGTTGGACAATCGCCTCTGAGAACGCCATAGAGAAAGAACTGGTCGCCCACCACCTTTGGCCAACTCTTCGGCACGCATTACCGCCTCCCGCCAGAACAGGCAGCTCTCCTGCTCCTGCTCCTGGAGTAGCTCCCAGCCCTGCCGTTTCCACCGCCCCGAGAGGGGAAACCATGCAGCTGGGACGGAACCGCCTTTCTCCTACAAAGTCTATTGCACCCTCTGGAGCAGCAAGTGGCGGTAATGCACCATTAAGCTGGGTTCCAACCGCCGTAAAACACGAAGAAGAAGAAGGGGAAGAAGCAGCAGAAGAAGAAGATGAAGATGATTCCGGAGATTCAGAGCGGGTGAGTGTCTATATTGCTGCCAGTCCGGCCTCTTCGGCGCTACCTGTTCCCTTCGGCCTAAAGGGAAGGTTCACCAGTGGAAAGGGGGACTCTGGTGAGCCAGACAACACTCCCTTCCCACCCCCGACCCGGGATGCAGCTTCAAGCTACTGTGTGTTACAACCAACAGTCCCTGCCTCTGTTTGCACCAGTGGACTCCGGCGGTGAGGGAATTTTTTTTTGGATGAAAACTTAGTCTTCCAAGCCGGAATTCCTGGTGAGCCATGTTTACACCCCTGGAAGCTTGGGCGCTGGACGGTAGACTTCTGGCCCGAGTCACACACTGTACAGAGCCCCTGCTTCTCCTTCTCTCCGGAAAACAGCGGGAACAGGTACGATTCAGTTTAATTTCCTCCACTCAAGCCCCTATAGTTCTTGGTTACCCCTGGTTAAGTCGTCAAAACTCCCACACCGACTGGCCCACCGGGAAGATAGTCAGCTGGAGTTCGTTCTGCCATTCCACTTGTCTGCAATCAGCCCTTTCCCCAGTGGAGGTCAAAGCGACCTCGTCCGCCTCTGAACCCCCTGACTCGTCCAGGGTTCCCGTAGAGTATCAGGATCTGGGAGCGGTGTTTAGCAAGCATCGGGCCCTTTCTCTGCCTCCACATCGCCCTTACGACTGCGCAATTGACCTTCTCCCTGGAGCTTCATCACACACCGGACGGCTGCCATGCCTCTCAGTCTCACTAATGCCCCTGCCGACTTCCAAGCCCTGGTAAACAACGTCCTTGGGGCCTTTATTAAACGTTTCATTTTCGTCTGTTTGAACGACATCCTAATCTTCTCCCGCAGTCTTCAGGAGCACACCCAGCATGTCCGTCAGGTTCTTCAGAGGCTTTTGGAGAACACGCTATTCGTTGAGGCAGAGAAGTGCGAGTTCCATGCCCGTTTTGTCAGTTTTCTGGGGTACATCATTGAGAGCGGGCAAGTGAGGGCGGATCCCGAAGAGATCCGGGCGGTGGCGGAGTGGCCAAAACCCACGACGCTTAAACAACGCCAGCGATTTCTGGGGTTCGCCAACTTCTACCGTCGCCTCATCAGGGATTACAGCCGGGTGGCTGCGGCCCCTTACTCAACTCATCTCTCCTGCGACCCCTTCTCACTGGACCCCCGAAGCCGACTCCACCTTCTCGGAGCTGAAGAGGCGTTTCACCTCCGCTCCCATCCTGGTCTAGCCCGACCTCTCTCGCCAATTCATTGTGGAAGTTGACGGCTCCGACTATGGGGTGGGAGCGGTCCTCTCCCAATGCTCCGTCCCAGACCAAAAGCTCCATCCCTGCGCCTTTTTCTCTCACCGACTATCCCCCGCCGAAAGTAACCACGACGTTGCGAACCGGTAGTTGCTGGTCGTCAAACTCGCCTTGGAGGAGCGGAGTCACTGGCTGGAGGGAGCTGAACATCCATTCATCGTCTGGACGGACCACAAGCACCTGGCGTATATCCAGAACGCTAAACGCCTTAAATACTGCCAAGCCTGTTGGGCATTATTGTTTGGCCGTTTCAAATTCACCCTCACCGATCGTCCTGGCTCCAGGAACGTGAAGCCAGATGCTCTCTCTCGTCAATAGGTCTTCGAGGAGGGCCTTCCCAAACTCGATACCATCCTTCAACCATCCTGTGTTGTGGCTGCCCTCTCCTGGGAGATCGAATCCATAGTCAAAGAGGCCCAACGGACGCAACCTGACCCAGCCTATGGACCCCCCAATCGCCTATTCTTGCCTGACTCTGTTCGGTCTCAGGTTCTCCAGTGGGGGCATATTTCCCGTTTCGCCTGCCATCCCGGAATCAATCGAACTCTGTCCCTTCTGAAGCGACATTTCTGGTGGCGCTCCATGGATGCTGACACTCGCTCCTTCGTCTCTGCCTGTTCTGTGTGTGCCCGCGGAAAAGCCTCCCATCGACCACCTGCTGGGTTACTTCGTCCCCTACCTGTCCCCGGCCGCCCTTGGTCCCACATTGCTTTTGGATTTCTTCACTGGGCTACCCCCTTCACATGGTAACACTGCCTTACTCACCGTGGTGGACCGTTTCTCCAAAGCCGTGCACTTTACAGCCCTTCCCAAACTCCCTACAGCCCGCGAAACACCCGACCTCCTTGTTCAACACGTCTTCCGCCTTCATGGAAATCCCCCTGACATTGTTTCTGACCGGGGTGCCCAATTCATCTCTCAAGTCTGGAGGTCCTTCTGTTAAGGCCTTGGACCCTCGGTAAGTCTGTCTTCCGGTTTCCATCCAGAGACTAACGGTCAAACGGAGTGAGCAAACCACGATTTGGAAGCAGCACTGCGCTGCATATCCGCCAACAACCCGTCATCCTGGAGCACCCATCTCACTTGGGTGGAGTACGCCAACAACTCCCTGGTCAACAGCACCTGCGAAATGTCTCCCTTCGAATGCTCCCTCTGTTATCAGCCCCTCTGTTTCCTGTGCATGCAGACGATATTGATGTGTCTTCAGTTCAGGCCCATCTCCGCCAGTGCCGCAAGGTCTGGAAGGATGCACGAGCGGCCCTGCTCCGTTCAGCTGACCGCAACCGGAGGATTGCCGATCGCCATCGAATTCCTGCGCCTAACTATCGGCCTGGTCAGAAGGTTTGGCTCCCTTCAAAATACATCCCCTTCAATAATGAACTCAAGAATCTCGCCCCTCGTTACCTCGGATCATTCCAAATTGTGAGCATCATCAACCCCTCGGTGGTCAACCCTTTGTCTGTCAGCCCTTTGTGCCCCCCTGCTGAACCTCCCCCACTCGCCTGGCTTACACCGTCCACTGGGTCTGCGGCGCAGAGGCAGGGGTCTGTTTGACCTGGTCGATTGGGAGGGATACGGTCCTGAGGAGCGCACTTGGATTCCCCGCTCCTTCACCCTGGACCTTTCCCTCGTCCGAGATTTCCATCGAGGCAATCCGGACAAGCCTGGTGGTTCGCCGGTAGGCTCCCGCTGATGTCGGGGAGGGGGGGCGTGGGGAGTGTGGGTACTGTCACGGTCTCGACAGTTAATTCACTATTGTCTCCTAACACACTTTGATGGCGACACACCTGGCTTTCATCAGGACATACAGCAAAAGAACCCCAGCTTTGCACCCAGTAGTTGCCAGATCGTTGGTTTTGCCAGTGTGGTAATCAACGTTTCCCGGCCGCTTCGGATTGCGTGTTCTAAGTTTGCTCCAGTACCGAGATTTATCTGTGAAATTTAGTCTCTCCACGTCAAGGTAAGTTTTCCAAGTTCCAATTCAGTTCCGAAGGTGACCTGTGAAACTCAGTCTCTCCGTGTCAAGATGAGTATTCTAAGTTTGACTTCAGCACCGAGGTTTACCCGTGTAATTCCGTCTCTCCGTGCTAAGAAAGGTTTCGCCTGCCGCTTTCCTTTCTACGCTCCGTGTCAAGATAATTCTGCTTTCTTGCACTCCTGTTTGCCGTTAACGCTCACACACTCGACTACTTCCTAACTTAATCTCCGGGCCTGTGTTCTGCGTTCCTTGCAACACAACGACTTCTGCGTGCATCTGCAAATCCACATGAAGCCGTGTTCACTCCTGAATTTTACAACAAACCTCTAAAGCTGCTCAGTCCCCAAATCAGTGCGTACCCTCATGTGCGAGAACACAGCCCTAAATCAGTGCGCACCTCCAAATCATGTTCACCCCCAAAACTGTGCGCGCACTCATATTCACAGTCACTTCCCTAATACTGCGTTTTCCACAATTTGCTGCGCACCCCAACCCGGCTGACACGCCCGCAGGCATAACAGATTATTTCAAGGAAACAATCATTTCAAACCGTTCAGAAAATTTTTGTCTCGGGAAGAAATATAACCATGCATCCGAAAATTCTTTGCAAATCTTGGTGTAACTTCAAACCCGTATTGAATTCAAACGCACATACGATTATCTTCGAGTACAAATCGTGTCAAACAGTTCAGAAAATGGCTGCCTCGCCATTAAATAAACGCAGCCCAAAGTTCGTATGCAAATTTTGAGTAGCAACCTCCAACTTAAAAACACAATACGAACAGATTTGTAAAAGTAAAGTGCATTTATTCATATAACACTCCAAATCTGTGTGAAAACCCAAATCCACTTACACCCCACATGCGTATTAGATTATGCCGGAGCAAGAATCGTTTTCAACTGTTCATGAAACAGCTGGCTCATACTTAAATAATAGGAAGAACAAAATTAAAACTTTCAATGTACATTTATTAATCATGTTTCTATAGATCAAACAGCCTTCACAATTGTCACCCCCTACAACCACCGACAGTCCAAACTCCGTGTGCACCCCTTAAGTCTGCGAATATACCCAAATCCGCACGTGCCCCCATATTCTTGCACAACCCCAAGCCCGTGTGCGCGCCTAATCCGCGCGTCTCCGCGAACCCTTTAACAACTGCATGTGCACATTAGATTATTCGGAGTATTGTCTGCAGCTTCGTTACTAGCCTGCAGGAAATATATCAATAAAATTGAAAGTGTAGAAAAAAATAGAATACGTTTGCTGGGATTGGAAGACCCGAGATGTTGGAAAAAGTGAGGACTTTCTTCACTGGTGTGTAGATAAATGAAGGGAGATTACACAGAAGTATACACAATTATGATTGTTATAGACAGGGTAAAAACAGGCAGGATTTTTCCTCAAGTTGAATGAGACGGGAAGTACAGGTCGCAGATTAAGGGAGAAAGATGAAATATTTAAGAGGGACCAGAGTGGGAATTCCTTCCCTCTGAGGGTGGGGCCGGTTTGGGAAAAGCCGTCGGCGGAAGTTATGGATTTCATTGGAGAGTAGTTTGGATAGGTACATGGACGGGAATCGTATTGAAGGCTATGGTCCAGGTACAGTTATAGAACACGGAAAAATAACAATTCTGTAGGGACTAAATGGTCAAAAAGGATTTGTTTCTTTGTTATGGTACTCCCTGACTCCAGATAAAGTGGAGATGAAGGGGAACTGGTTGGATCCGTTGTCGGGAAGGAAGCGAAGTGTTTTAAGGTGTTCTTGAGGTATAAAGGTACTGGACATCCATTGCAAAATGGGGTGATCAGGGCCAGAGATTTTAAAGTTGTTGAAGAGCATACACACACACACACACACACACACACACACACACACACACACACACACACACACACAACTAGACATTCAGATCTGCCTTACCATCTGTCCACTGTGTTCTGTGTGCATTCAATGTTTGATAGATTTCAATGTGATTTTTCTAAGCTCAGCGAATTCAGGCCCGGAGCCATCAAACGCTCCTCACAGGTTCACTCGTTCATTCCCTGTTCAACCTCCTCAAATGTATTGAGTAGAGACCGTCCGAGCTCTGCGCTCTTCGGAATTCAGCCCACGATATTGCTGTATCTCTTACAAACAACACAATGCTATATAGTTCCCCGAACGAGTGTACACACTCCCGTCTGGTGCCCTGAAGGGTTTCCTCCACACGAGCCGAGTGGCCACTCTGTATCGACAAAGACCGAGCGCTGTCCGCTACCTGCTCTCTGACACAAACACACAGAGACACACAAAAAGTCTAAAGACTCACAGCAAGACGCATAAAAACACACAGAAATGTAGACCCACATAGATACATTAATAATGAAGGCACTTTAAACTGTTTAAGATTGAGACAGCTATTTGGTGAATTGTTTGAAATGATTCCTGCTCTGGGAAAATCTAACGTGCATGTTGGATGATCAGAGGGTTTGGGGTTGTACATGTAAGTAAGGCTGCACATTGATTTGCGGATTGGCGTAGATTTTAGTTTGTGTCGGTGAATAAGGGGTGCAGACGGATTTCAGGGTGTCGGTAAATACGGGATGCACACTGCCTAGGGGTTGCATGCGAATTTGAGGATGTGCAGAGATTTCGGAGTGCATATTGAGTTGGGGATGGTGACAGATTTGGGTGTGTTGGCAAATTTGCTATTGCACGCCGATTTGGGAATGTGATGAATGTCCAGGTTGTTTCATTTATAGGTACTTTAATAACAAATGCAGTTTGAACTTTGAACTTTGCTCATTATATTATTACGGTGGAACTGCTGGAAATAATTCTTCCTCCTGGATAATCTGATGGGCATGTGGGATGTCAACGGGTTTAAGGTGCGAACGGAATTGAGGTGCACACTGATTTGGGATTCTCATGTGTTTATATGGGTGTTTCAGGGTGGTACACGAAAATCTTTGTTCGCCATTTTATTTGTTTAATTAGATAAATTCTTGATTATGGCTGTGTGGCTTATGGATCAGCATCATTTTCAACTGTAAGATGCTTGGATGTGATAGAATCTCAGGATTTAAAATCATGTTGCTTACCGTCCCCTGTTTGGGCTTTACTGGTTGAAATGGGACAACTACCCTCAGGATTTCGGAGACTGCAGTATTGCTGACATATCGAATTAATTTGAGGGTGCAGAGAAGTGATCATCCTGTTAAAGTTGTGGAAGAGGACTGTTGGGAACATCACACAAAGAGTCTTTTTAGGTTTAGGTGGCTGGGATCTTATCACGTTGGGAAGATGGGATTGCTGGATTATGCAATATGCCCCAATTGTCACGTTCTATGAAATGCCACCTTGTTCTGCCTATGACTGGTAGACTTTAGGTGTCATATTTTAATGAATCCAAAGATTCTGATACGCCTGAGGGTCTGTTGGTTCAACAATATATAAGGAATATTATTATGATATGTTAACAGAGGGATATAATATGTTGCTGCAGAGGGATCAAAAGACAATTTAATTGGAACTGTGGGTGTACCGGGTTTTTTTTGTGCCGAATTAAAAGTAACGATAAAGAAGCAACTTACCGACCATTTATCAGTTTAAACAGCGGGACTTGTTGACATCATTTTCGGTGTATAGTAGGTGGAGGAAAATTGTTAGCCTAGCAGCAGATCAGATTTACTGTTGGAAACTCGTCAAACATTATTTCATACACAAAGTATTGGTGTATATGATTTATTCTGATGGGTCCCTGCACACAGAGGTTTTGAGCGGAATAAGAGGTTTAACTGTTTAGTTACAAAAGCTGCTAAAAGTTCAATTGTGGATAAAGACCATCCGCTTTGCAGATCAGAGCCTGTTTCGGGGTTTTACAGGGTTAAGAATTGAGGGCTTCTGGGAAATCTAGTGGCACACCTTTACAGACACCGAACAGTGTTTGGTTCATGGGAGAAGTGGCTACAAACAAGAAGGGAAGCAATTATACCGATACCACCTGAATTGGCCATATTAAAATGTTGTTTTTTCCAAATGTCGTGTTGGATAACTTCATACTGGGTCGTGTAGATTTTTTCATTATGGAACATTTGCACACAGACTATTTCAGGGTGAAGCTGATCAGGTAGATTGAAATCAAATGCAAATTGCATGACAATCGTTGGGCGTCGATATTTAAATTGTGGGAATGAGTTTAATTTAATTCACTGCATTAGGTTTTTATTCCGTACAATCTATAGGATTTTGACGGGGGTGGGGTGGTAATTTAGTTTTCATTAGGGAAAAAAAAAACAGTGAGAGTTTTATTTCCCAATTCCGAACACCACATTCCAGTCCAGTTAGAAGCGGGAATGCGCCATTAAATTGGAGTGTCAAAAGCCATTCATCCAAATGCCCCCCTCTTTATTCATGTTAGACGATCATTCAACGGGACGGTGGAAACTGGTGTGTTTGACATTGGATTAGCCAACCAGCATCAGACTAGACTCAGCCGTCTTGTGGGAAAGTCGGTCTGTGAGGTTGGTGGGCAGGAATGGGCATGGATGGACATATGCAAAGACAAATGGGTGGCTGGCATTCCAGAGTAGTTCGTTGACTGACATCTGCCGAGTCCAGGACGGTGCTTTGCCCCTCCCGAGAAACGCACTATCCTAATGACCCAGTTCTTCCTGTCAATGGGACAGTATGCCCCAGAATAAAAACTGGGAGATCAGACGGTGAATGTGAGGAGCCGGAATCCGGACTGGAAAAATTGCTGCGGCCTCCGGCTTGTGCTCAGGACGCGTATTTATTAATGAACTGAATCACCGAGGTGACCGGATATTTCACCGCGCTGATTATCTGCTCCCTGAATTTCGACTGAGTCACCGCGTAAATAAATGTGTTCGTGCAGCAACTGAAATCCCTCAGTAAAGCCCCGACGTAGATAAAGATCCATTCAGAATCATTGAAATCCAATCCTTTTCCTGAGACCTGATAATATATGAAATTTACAACCACTGTCATCCACAGGAGGATGAAGTTGCCGGAGAGAGTGAAAAGTAAAACCACAGACCTCCTCCTGCTCTCCATCTCCGGGTCACTGCCGTTCTCCCCCTTGCTGTGACCCTTTAGCCCCTTACGGACCCGACTGGCCACTAAAATGTGTCTGACTGTCAGAGCGTTGAGCAGCAAGATCCCAGCGAAAGGGAGGAACGGAGTTAAAACTGTATCGAGCCAGTCATATACTACCCACCCAGGGTCAGTTAAATAATTGTCTATGAGATTACAGAACCACGGTACATTGTCAATGATCTCCCAGGGTTCCCGTGTGAAATATCGGGGAATGTTTTTCAGACAGGACAGTACGCCGGTTGTTGTTAGAACCACAGCCGCAGTTTTCCCGGTGCAATATTTTGTTTTCAGCTTCTGACAGCAAATGGCGACAAACCGATCAAAGGTGAAAGCGACGGTGAACCAGACAGAACAGTCTGTGGCTGTGAACCTCAGTACAGCGCTAACACTGCACACAGGCGTGATGTCCAGAAAATTCAACGGGAAGTAGTATTCATGGATTTGAGACAAAATGACCTCGGTGACATTGGTCAGTAGATCCGCCGCTGCCATGGCCACCAGGTAGCGAGTGGTGCAGGTAGAGAGGCCGCACTTTCCCCGGGACAGGATCACAATCGCCACTAAATTCACTGGAGAGGGGGAGGCGGGAGTGGGAGAGGGAGAGGAGTGGGAGAGCGGGACGGGGGAAGGGGACAGGGAGAGAGGGAGAGAGAGGGTGACGGGGATGGGGGAAGGGGACGGGGGAGAGAGAGAGAGAAAAAAATAACAGACACTAGGCATTACTGAACCCATTCCTCAAGGGATCGGGTTTCAGCTAAAGATCAGGAGAGTCTGTGAACGGCTGCTAATCTAACATCAAACACGGGTCACACCGTCTCTGACCTGCCTTCTTCAGTGCGGAGATAAGACAATGTGTGCATAGTCGTCGGCGATAAAATCGATCTGCATCAACAACAACGATCGATGCTGATCCCGACTCCAGTCGCTGATGGGGCCGTTTCACTGATTTAACCGTGACGGGCCAGGTCTCTGGAAACTTAGCATCTGATGCGGCCAAGAAGGGAGACAGAGGGGAGCAACAGATACAAAATACTGGAGGGACTCGGGAGGTCAGGCTGCATAAATGGAACTGAACAAAATCTGGTTCTGGGCCAAGGCTTTTCGACAGGACGAAGTGGTGCCCCAATTTACGACGCGTCTCAGAGGGAAAGCAGGAACAACTTAGTAACCTGAGACTGAGTGGCTCCGTTAATGGATTAATTCTGCAGCGCAGTTCAATTCGATAATTTCGTCAGCAGATCCGTGGACACTGGTTCCGGTGACCAGACCCAATTAGGCAGTGTGATCCGACTGTGACAGACTCCACAGTGAGACATGAAACACAGGACCCGGGTTTCTCTCTGTTCAATAACTCAGAAACAGTGAACTTCACAATGTAAACCCATCCCAGTCACAGCTTGCGGCAGAGCTGCCTGTCCCCACACCGGAACAACTCCGGACAAGCTGTCATTGAAGCAAGAACAACGTTCGAGTCGATCTCGTGAGTTAAATATGACAATTCAGAGTGTTGAACTGACAGGAGCAATACCTCTGACGGTTAGCTGGACAATGATCATCAGGATAAAAGCTTGTCAAATGATCATAAACAGATTTATATGGTTAACACACAGAAATACCAAACATGAATTGCTCTGCTCACTGACCAGGAACTCCAATGATGGCAATGAACACGTACAATATTTTCTCCACACTCCAATACCTTTCCAACATTGCAGGCATTTTATCTGTCCCCCTGTGCTTCAGGCGATCTCTCGGAATGAAATGTTAAGGCAGACAATGCCTGGGGTTTTTAATACCATTTATCGACTCCACAGGGACATATTTCAGCAGATTTAAAAATAACTGTTGTAAAACTATTTACAGACCAATTACGTCAGGCAGGTGCAATCCCCGTGGTGACAGATTGAGATTAAATAATTAACTAGTGCAATTTTTGGACTGTTTGTGTGAATTAGTTTGTCCGAAAAGGTGACTGGACCTTCAGTGGTTTCTTATCAATTAAATATGCTTCCACTGTATGTATGCAATTCAATTGAGCCATTTGAGAGACACAGAAGATTGAAGTAAATTATGTCATTGTAGCTTGTGAAAGTGTATTGAATCACCTACTGTTTCCATTCTCCTCGAGAGTATAAACTCTTGGAATAGTTTGTGTTTGGAGGACTGTAACGAGGGGTCGCTAAGAAAAGATCTGCTTGTGATGGTGACTAAACACTTTCATATCCAGAAAACCGTCCAACGTTTTCAGTGACTTAGTCATAGTCACAGACAGAACATTTCGGTGCTCGTCCAGGACCCACCCTTAACGCTAATACATGGCCATAAAGCTCAGCAGTCTAGTAGGGGGTTGAGTCTGTTTTAATCATATCACGACGTATGTGTTAAAGAACACGGCGGAGCGCTGGAGAGGCGGATAAGAAACTGCCGTTCTGTGTAGCGTGTTTCTGTGTCTCTGTGTGGATCAAAACATTGTTTCTGCCTGACCCGGCCTGACTCTACACGTATCCATAGACATCCAGTTCAACTTATCCCCTCGGTTCAGTCCCTTCCCCTCTGTCTCCGTAAACTGTACATGCTCCCGACCTCTCGTTTCAAACACTTCACAAAATAGCTGCCTGAACCATAAAAATCAAGAACAGAGGTCAAAATTCTAATTGCATTCATTATTAATCTATGTACAAATGAAACAACCTTGAGATTCGTCAGAGCTCCAAATCAGCAGACACACTTGCACACTGGATCACCTCAGAGCAAAATCATTTCAAATAGTTCACAAAACGGCCGTCTCCACCTTACAAAATAGCAAGAACAAACTTCAACGTTCAAAATGCATTTATTATTAAATTATTTCTAATCAAAAAAAAAGTCGGATAGTCATCGCCCCTCCAACTCCGCAGAACCCTTGAAATACACACACATTCCCAATGTATGCTCCATAACCACCGAACCCCCAAAATCCGTATGCACCCTGAAATCCGCCAACATTCCCAAATCTCTGCACATACTCAGATTCGCACTGACACATGGATAGGTGTGCGCCCCGAAATCCGTGTACATCTAAGTTCATGTGTGGCCTCAATTCACATGCACCCTAATATTAGCTGGCAAACACCCATTCCTGTCCACATTCCCAAATCTCTGTGCACCCTCCTCATATTCCCCAATGCACTCCTAAATGAGCGTATATTCTCAAATCCGTCTGCACCCCCAAATCCGTTGCGGACCCGGACCCGCTGATTCTCCCACATGCACATTAGATCATCCCAGCGCAAGCATCATATCAAATAGTTCACAGAATGTCTGCTTCCATTTAAAAAAACAAGTAGAGAGGTCAAAGTTCATATCGCGTTTATCTATAAACGAAACAACCTGGAGATTCAACAAACCTCCAAATCCAACATCTCCTCAAAGTCAGTGTTCACCCCCCGAATCCGCCAACACACCCAACTCTCCATACATCTGAAAATCTGTGTACACCCAAAAATCTCTGCTCACCGGCAAACCCTCATTCAACTTTCAAATCAGTGTGCACCCCAAAAGCTACTGACACCCCAAAATCCATGGGTACTCACACTTTCGCTGACAGACTCCGAAACATTCGCACATCCCCAAATCCGTGGTACACCAACACATGAGTCTATCCCAGAGCAGGAAGCATTTCAAACGCTTCACAAAACTGCTGTCTTCACCTTAAAAATAGCAAGAACAGCGTTCAAAAACTAAACACACGTCCACATGCGTATTCACCCGCATATTCGTTGACGTCCCCTTAAATCTGCGCACAATTCCAAACCTGTATCCACTGAATTAGTGTGCACCCCAATTCCATGTGCAACGGAAACCCGCTGACACCCCGACATACACATCAGACTATAGCAGAGGAAGAATCATTTCAAGCAGGTCCACCTTAATAATTTAGCAAGAACAAAATTCAACTTTCAAACTGCATTTATTGTTTAAATTACCTGTAAGTGAAGCAACATTTTGATTCACCACACCACCACATCCTGAGAACCGTGAAATATGCGCGCACCCGAAATCCATGAACACATCCGTGTATACCAAATCCCAAATTCCGTGTGCAACCCCAAATCCGATAACATTTCCAAATCTGCGCACCTCCGCAAAACCATCTTCACGTCAGTAGGTGCTCCCAAATCCCCTGACACCCCCATATTCGCTGACAAACCCTATTTCTGCGCTCATCCATAAATACCTCTGCACCCCCATATTCGCTTATCACCCCTAAATCAGCGCAATCTTCAAATCCGTCTGCACCCCCAACTCCGTGCTCACCCAGAACCTGGCAACACCCTAAACTCCAACGACATACACAAATCTGTTCGCACTCCATCCCCATGACACCCCCACATGCACATTAGATTATCCCAGAGCAAGACTCGCTTCAAACAATACACAGAATACCTGCTTAAATCAAATAGCAAAATAAAAGTTCAAAGTGTATTTGTTGTTAAAATATCTATAAATGAAACAACCTTGTGAATCATCACAACCCCAAATCTTCGGATCCCCCAAACAGTGTGCATCCCCAAATCCGCCCACATACCCAAATCTGTGTGCAAACCCAAATCCATGTGCAAACCCAAATCCATGTGCACCCTGAAACGTGCATGCAACCCCCAAGTCAGTGTGTACCCCCAAATTCATCAGCACTCTGAAATCCATGTGCACCCTCAAATGCACCGACACATCCTGAAATATGCGCACTTCCGAAAATCAGAGTGCCCCTTCTCCATGTGCACCCCCAAACCCGACGACATCCCCGCATGTACATGAGATTTTTCCAGAGCAAGTATCATTTCAAACAATTTGCAGAATAGCTGCTTCCACCTTAAAAAGTTCAGAGTTTCAAATGCATTCCTTAATAAAATATCTCTGTGTGTCAGCATCTCTATGTATTTATATGCGTCCACATGCGTGTCTGTCCGTCTCTTTGTGTGTCTGTGAGTGTTTGTGTCGGAGCCCAGCGAGCAGACAGCTCTCAGTCTTTGTCGTGATGCTGTGACCACTGAGAACAAATGGCTAGTGTGGAAGAGACCCTTCCGGACAGCAGAGCGATGTGTGTACACTGGGTCAGGGAACCGTATAGCATTGAATTGTTTGTAAGGGATACAGAAATATCATGGGTTTAATTCTGAAGAGGGGAGAGCTCGGACAGTCTCTACGCAATGCACTGGGGAGGCTGAGGGAATGAGAGACTGAATCTATGAGGAGCGTTTGATGCTCCAGACCTGAACTCGGTGAGTTTAGAAACATGAGGGAGACACCAGATTGAAACCTGTCGCATATTGAATGCACACAGGACACAGTGGAGACATGGGGAGGGAGATGTGAAAGTGTGTGTGTGTGTGTGTGTGTGTGTGTGTGTGTGTGTGTGTGTCTGTGTGTCTGTGTGTCTGTGTGTCTGTGTGTGTGTGTGTCTGTGTGTGTGTGTGTGTGTGTGTGTGTGTGTGTGTCTGTCTGTCTGTCTGTCAATCTACCTGTTGGTATGTGGTCATCTGTATCTCACGGCTGTTGGACAGAACAGGAGAAAGAGACAATAAGGGAGAGAAGAAGGGAGTGAGAGGGTAGGGTAAGGAGGAACGTGTGGAAGAAAGAGTGGGGCAGTGGGGAACAGAACGGATAAAGAGAGGAGGACAGAGAGAAAGAGTGAGGCAACATATTTACTCTCTCTCTCTGTATAACTATCCTGTCTTCTCCACACTCCCCTCCCCCGCCTATTCTGTACCACACAAAAAAGGAAACACACGGCCTCTCCCGGAAACCAGAAGCCTTTAACTTCTGAGAGAACACTGTCGCTTTCCAAACAACAAGGAATGATACAACATCAGATAATTCACTGTGCGTGTCAACCCGTCATCACAGTGCGGGGTGGGGGCAATGGGGGGACGGGTGGGTGGAGGGAAAGCGAGCTACAGAAAAGGGGAATTGGGGTGAAAGCGAGAGGCAGGAGAAGCGTTGGGCAGAGCGGGAGAAATAGATAATAAGGGAAAGAAGGGAATAAGGGACAGTGAGTGAGAAGGGGAGGGAGGAATGTGTGGAGAAAAGAGTGGGGCAGCGGAGAAGAGAGCGGATGAAGAGAGGAGGAGGAGGGAGAGAAAGACTGTGAGGTTATATATGTATATTTAGTCTCTCTCTCAGAGTGGGAAGGGTTGAAAATGGAATCCGTGGAGCGGAGAGAATTTGGGACAAACAGGAAAAACGAGCAATTTTTGGGAGGCAGGGAGACGGGAAATGGGAAGATGGAGAGAGCATGAGTGTGTGTGTGTGTGAGAGTGAGAGAAACGCAGAGAACGAGAGATAGACAATGGAAGAAAAGGGGAGGGGGAGGGAGAGGTAGAGAACGGAAATCAATGTGGAGTCGGAGAATCACGGTGAAGGAGACGACCTTGTGGAGTACAGGGGCACAGGGAAACATGGACAGACAGGGCGGTGAAGGAGGCGGACGTAGTACAGGATTCGAGCATCATATGACCACAGTACAAGGTGTCGGGGAGGCGGAACTGGGAGTGTTGTGTGCGGTTCTGGTCTCTCAGTAACAGGAAGGCTGTGAGAAAGCCAGAGAGCGCACAGTAACAATTCACGGGAAATGTAGGACAAACGAATGACACAGGAAAGGAAAAGGCCCTGAACCCCGCGATGTTCTGCCGAAGAAATTAATCTAACGAAGCCTAATTAATCTCTTGCCTTTTTCCACATCCTTCCGTTCCCTGAACATTTAACTGTCTGTCTAACTGTCTCTTAAACACCCTTATCGTATCGATCTCCACCCCGAGCCGCGGCAGCACGTTCCAGGTGCGCAGTTTCTCGGAATGCTGTTGGTACACGGTCCATGCTGCGCAGCTGTAAAGCAGAGTGGGAAGTACTATAGCCCTATTGACAATAAGGGAAAGAAGAGGAGTATTGAGTGGGTAGGGTAGGGAGGAATGTGTGGAGGATAGATTGGGGCAGCGGGGAAGAGAATGGATAAAGGGGAGAGAGAGAAACGGAGTGCGGCTATATATATATATAGCCTCTCTCTACCTCTCTCTCTCCCTCCCTCTCTCTCCTCCCTCCCCCCCCCCTGTATAACCCTCCGACCTGTACAATACTTATCCAAACTTAGCTGTTGAAATCAAAATCGCATCCAACACTTCTGCTGGCAGCTGGTTCCACACGCTCACCACCCTCTGAGGGAAGAGGTTCCCCCTCGTGTTCCCCCAAAACATTTCACTTTGATCCTTAATCTTTGACCTCTATTCTTGCGCAACCTCAGTGGGAAAAGCCTGCTTGCATTTACCCAATCTATTTCCCTCATAATTCTGTATACCTCGATCGAATCTCACCTCAGTCGTCCGCGTTCCTGGGAATTAAGTCCGACCCTATTCAACATTTCCCGAAATCCCAGTTCCTCAAGGCCCGGCAAAATTGTCGGCCGAAGCGCTTGCACTGCGCTGTAACGGTCTTTATTCTAACAACCCTGTAAAGTGTCTCTGCACTCAGTTAATCTCGCCAGTAGGTAGTTGACCAGAATTTCAAATGAGGCCTCTTGAACGGTTCTACAACTTCAACATAACGTCCCATCTCCTGTACTCAGTGCTTCGTGTTTTGAAGGTCAATGTGTCGAAAGCTTTCTATACAACCCGGTCTACCCGTGAAGCCACTTTCATTGAATTGTAGACCTGTATTCCCAGATACCCTTTGTTCTAATGCACGCCTCAGTAAACGGTGGGAGGACCTCATACATGACCAACCCACTCTGCATGCTGACCCTGGATAGGAACATGCCCACAGGAGAAGGCCGCATCCAGCCCTGAGGAATGGTGTCAGGGAGGTGGGAGGGAAGCGTGGGCAGCGGTGGGCGGGGTGGGGGGGCGGTCAAACTCGCCATATCCCCCTGGCGCAGAGAGGGTCTCCGCGGGATCGCACCTGGTGCGGGACAGTGGTATCCAGCGATGGCGGCCTCATCTGACGGGGATAAAATGGGAGGGATTCAATAGTCAGATGGGCTGGAGGAAGGGAGGGGAGAGAAAGGGAGTGGCGTGGACCGCATGAGACGCCACTCTTCAGAACTGTGGAGGGGTCTGCAGGAGAGGGAGGGGAAGGTGTGGCAGTAGGGGCAAGTAGGGGGTAGGAGGCAATGGAGATGAAAGGGCGTGATTGAGCAGAACAGGGTGAGGATAGGCTGTCAGAGTGTGAGTGCAGGGAGGTCAAAGGTGTGCACGGGGGATGGTTTTGGGTCCGGGGCTGGGTGGAATGGGCGTGCAGAGCGAGTGGAGGGGACCAAGGGGCGACGGGCTCGGAGAATCGAGGAGATGGGGGCAGAAGAGCGGACGGAGAGTGGGGGGGGGGGGTGCTGGTCGGGTGGAGAGGAACTGGACGAGAGGATGTGACGCAGTGAGAGAAGGGAGGGGACCGAGGGGCGACGGGCTCGGAGAATCAGGGGAGATGGGGCCAGAGGAGTGGACGGACAGTGAGGGCGGGTCGGGTGGAGAGGAATTGGACTGGAGGATGTGACGCAGTGAACGCGTGGATGGAGTGACAGTGAGTTTTCGAGAACATGAGGAACGGGATGCGAAGGGTTTGAGGGAGAGGCGAGAGGGTGAGTGCAGAGGAGTGAATTTGTGAATGGGTAGGGTGTTGGACAAAGGGACCTGTGTAGAGGGATATGGAGCGCGTAAGGAGAGGGATTGGAGGGAGCTGTGTAGAGGGATATGGAGCGCGTAAGGAGAGGGACTGGATGGAGGGGTGCCCAGCGGTCTGAAGGGGCAAGGAGTGACATTCAGTGGGACTGTGGAGAGGGCAGTGGGGCAGAAACCGCTGGGCAGGGAACAGGGAGGAGGTGTGTCCGCTGGCAGGGTGGCAGTGAGTGGTTCGAGAGGGGAAAGGGGAGGGGCCAGGTGCCTACAATTCTCGTAGTAGTCGTAGACGGTCACGTAGGCGTCCTGAAGATTCTCCACCACGAAGACTCGGTGAAGAAGTGCAAGCACTTCGACAGACAGGACTTGTGCATCTGTAGGCCGAGCGGTGGGTTGGCGATTCAGTACGAGATCTCCTCCGCACGTCCCCTGCTCCCCCAGTGTCCCAGACGCACCTTCCCCCCTCCCCTGCAACAGCCAGGACCAAGCTGAGACAGATGGGACGGGGTCCTCGGCACTCACCTCGGGAATGTACACCAGCAAGTGCCCGTCCTGTGTCTCTGGCCTGCTCACACAAGGATGGCTCGGCTTCTGTAGCAGAGAGAGAGTTATTTATAAAGATGAAAAAGATCAAATATCAGTTGTTGTTTTTTTTTTTCCTTTAAGTCTGTCTGAGGCGGTCCCAAGCCCGGCTGTGAACATAAGAACTTAAGAAATAGGAGCAGAAATAGGCTATCTGACCCGTCGAGCCTGCTCCGCCATTCAATATGATCATGGCTGAGCTGGCCATGGATTCATCTCCGCCTACCTGCATTTCCCCCACAACTCTTAATTCCCCCAATATGCAAGCGTCTATTCAAACTTGTCTTAAAGATATTTACTGATGTAGCCTCCACTGCGAATTGGGCAGATAATTCCACAGATTCATCACTCTCTGGGAAAAAGAAGTTCCTCCTCATCTCCATCCTAGATCTACACCCCCGAATCTTGAGGCTATGTAGTACTCCAAGTGTGGTCTGACCAGGGTCAGATATAGCTGTAACATTACCTCTCAGCTCTTAAACTCGATCCCACGGTTGATGAATGCCAATGCACCGCATGCCTTCTTACCCACACAGTCAACCTGCGCAGCAACTTTGAGTGTTGTATGGTCTTAGACCCCAAGATCCCTCTGATCGTTCACACTGCCAGCAGTCTTACCAATAATAGTATATTCTGCCATCATATTTGACCTTCCAAAATGATGGTATCTGGGTTGAACAAAATTTATCTGGGTTGAACGCCATCTGCCCCTCTCGGCCCAGTTTTGTATCCCGTCGATGTCCCGCTGTAACCTCTGACAGCCAGTCACACTGTCCACAACACTGACATCCTTTGTGTCATCAGCAAATTTAATAGCCCATCCCTCCACTTCCTCATTTCATGTAATTTATAAAAATCACGAAGAGAAGGGCTCCCAGAGAAGATCCCTGAAGCACAGCACCGGTCACCGACCTATATGCAAAACATGACCCGTCTACAACCACTCTTTGCCTTTTCTGTGCAAGACAATTCTGGATCCACAAAGCAAGGTCGCCTTGGATCCGCATGATTCTGAGTCCCTTTGGGTGTTGGATGTGCGTCGACATATCGATTTGGGGATGCGTGCACATCTCGGGAGGTGTCGGCAAACCTGGGGGTCGATGACTGAAGTGTTTGCACATGGATTTAGAGGTGCGCACAGATTTGAGAGCGCTGCTAAATTTGGAGCTGCACACAGATTTCGAGCTGTCAGTTAATTTGGGTGTTCCATGTAAGTACATAGGTTTGTTGGTGCACCCACCGATTAGCGGGTGGACACAATTCTACGTGTATTGGTAGATTTGTGGCTGCACTTGGATTTGGGGTGTCCTGAACTTTGAATTTAGCCTTGCATTTTAGGGGACTGCACATGGATTTGGAGATGTGCACTGATTTAGGAAGGGTCGAAGAATATGGGATTGCACACGGAGTTGAGGATGTGTGAGACTTTGGTGTGCCGACAGATTTAGGATGTCATTGAACTTTGAACTGGTTTTCTTACTAATCTTTTAAGGTAGAAGCATTTATTTTGTAACCTGTTTGACATTTTTCTTCCTCTGGGTACTGATGTGCATATTTCGGAGTCATCGGTTTTAGGTTGCGCACGGAATTGAGGTTCACAATGATTTGGGATCATGCACTAATTTGCGGGCGCACACGGATTTGGCGGTCCATAGTGATTTGGGGATGCGCTCTGATGTAGGCGGATGTTAAGAATACGCCGATCAACATGAATTTAGCGGTGCATGCAGATTTAGTGAAGTTTACGAGTATTTGGGGGTACAGATTAATTTGGTGACACCAGCCGATTTGGAGTGTCTTTGGATTTGGGGGTGCACACGGATCTCGGAATTTGGGGGTTTTGGCAAATTGAAGGCTGCACACACATTTGGTATTGCCGGCAGACTTGGAGATGCGCACCGAGTTGGGGTGTGTCAGATTTGGTGTCGGCGTTTTGTGGTGTCTGTTAACTTGGGGGTGCACACAGATTTGGGTATCTCCGTAAGTTTAGGAGTTTATCGGCGAACGTGGTGTGCATATGGAATTTGGAGTGCGAAAGGATTTGGTATAATCCAATGTGTATGTGGGGGTGCCTGCTGATTTGGGACTGTGACGAATATCAAGGTTCTTTCGTACAAACATTAGCAATAAATGCAATTTGAATTTATGGTTCAGGCAGCCATGATGTGAAGTGTTTGAAGTCACTGTTACTTGGAGAATCTAATTTGAATGTGGGGGTTGCAGAGTTTTAGCGGTGCGCACAGATTGGGGATGCATAAGATTTGAAAGTGCGTGAAAGCACACACACAGACACTCGCGCACACAGACACAGAAACACACACACACACACACACACACACACACACACACACACACAGTCACACACACACACACACACACACACACACAGACACTCGCGCACACAGACACAGAAACACACACACACACACACACACACACAGTCACACACACGCACAGACACACACTGAGACACACACACAGACACACACAGATAGACACACACAGACACAACACACACAGTCACACACACAGACACACACACACAGTCACACACACACACAGACACACACTCAGACACACACACACAGACTCTCGCGCACACAGTCACAGAAACACACACACACACACACACAGTCACACACACGCACAGACACACACTCAGACACACACACAACACACACAGTCACACACAGAGACACACACAGACACAACACACACAGTCACACACACAGACACACACACACAGACACTCGCGCACACAGACACAGAGACACACACACACACACACACACACACACAGTCACACACACACAGACACAGACACACACACACACAAAACACACCCAGTCACACACACAGACACACACACACACACACACACACACACACACACACACACACACACACACTCGCGCACACAGACACACATACACACACATAACGGAAGTTTCATCTACCTTTCCAGCTCTCCGCCATGTTCTTTGACATATGTTGGGTGATATGATTAAGAAATTCTCACCCCACCACCACTGGACTGTTGAGTTTTATGGCCATGCGGTAGGGTCAGGGGTAGTTTCGGGACGAGGCCCCAAATGTTCTGACTATGACTAAGTCAGTGAAGTAGTTGGAAGGTTTCATGGATCGGAAAGTGGTTATTCATGTCACCACACACAGACAGCTTACAAAGGACCCTCTAGGTCGAGTCCACAAAAACACCAACTACATCAAGAGTTTATACCGTTGACGAGAATGGCAATAGTGGGTGATTCAATGCAATTTTACAGACTTTATTTCAATATTCTGTATTTGATAAATGATTTCCATTTCCCTGAAGTACATATTTACAGTGGAAGCAAATGCTATTGATAAGACACCTCGAAGGTTCTGATGCTGTTCCTGGGACAAAGTTACTCACACAGCTGGTCTAAAAATTAATTCACTAAATTAATCACAACCTGTCACCGCGGGGATGGCACCTGTCTGATGTAATAGGTTTCTAAATAAGTTAAGGAGTTTTATTATACAATATGTTGAAATCTGTCCCTGTGGGGTCGCTAGATGGTGTTTATAAACCCGGGACATGTGGTGCTTCAACATTTCATTCCAATAGACCGCCTGAGGCACAGGGGGACACATTGCTGCGCAGGGGAAATGTCGGCAATGTTGAAACGGTACTACAGTGTGCAGAGAATATTGTACCTGCTCATTGCCGTCACTGGAGTTCCTGGTGAGTGAGCAGAGCAGTTTATGTTTGGTATTTCCGTGTTTTCTATGGACTATAACCGGTGTGAACCTGTTTATAATCAATCAACAAGCTTCCAAGTTGATGATCTTTGCATAGATATCCGTCTAAGATATTTATCCTGTCAATTCAATATCCTGATTGCTTTATATGTGATGACAAGATGAACGAATCCCCGGTCTCTCCTCTAACTCAGGGGATCAACTTGAACTTTGTTCTTGCCTTTAACGTTCTCTTGTCCAGATTTGTCCCAGTACCGGGGCGGGCAACTCTCCTGGACGGTGTAACGGGGAATCTTTTAATGGGACCTTGTCCAGAGTTGTCCCACAGCTGGGGAACGGAGGCTCTCCGTGAAGGGGTGACTGGGATGGGTTTACATTGTGAAGTTCACTTGCTCTGAGTTATTATTCAGAGAAAACCCCTGGTCCAGTGTTTCACGTCTCCAGGTGGAGTCTGTCACAGATAACCACCAGTGTCCATAGATATGCTGACGAGAGTTATCGAATTGAACTGTGTTGTAAAATTAATCCATTAGTTTACGTCCACACTACGCCGGATAATTTTGCAAACGTCGGTTTCGAGTAAAAACGGCAGGCGTCCACACTAAGCGTTTTTCAAAATATCTCCGTCCACATTAGGCAGATATTTGGGCGAATCTCCTCCTACTGGGCATGCGCGGGACACATAGAAAACAAGAGAAGAGGAAATGCTATACTTGGTGCGCGTTTGTCCAGTTACAGACTAGAAAAAAAAAACTTTAAAGAAATTGCTCTTGGCTGTCGCGCAGGAGGACTTAAAACTGAAAAGAAAAACAACAAATACTGGAGCGTATGGAGGCAACCGACAGTATGACCCAGCTGACGACGAACATTGAAAAACTGACGAACTCTGTTGCATTAATAAAGCACCTTGTTAAATGTATAAACCGTCTGCATCAGTGTTGTCTTGTATTTCCATACAATGTTACATTTGGCTGTTACACATCTATTGTCAGAGAAGTACTTGCAAAAATAGGTGAACCACCTTCATAAAAGCAAGGACAGAAACAGGGCAAAGGGAGTATACTTATTTATTCAGTAAGCTATGGGTCAAAGTATTTGGTGAGTACATTTCTAACTCTCCTGGCTTCAGTCTCGTCCGTCTGTTCTGAAATTGTTAGGCCGTGGCGTTCAAGAAAACAACGAACATCTGTTCCGGCACTTCATGACAGCGTTTTTAAAGTCAAAAAAGCTCACTTTACAATTTAACTCTCACGCCGTTCACACCGACTGCGCGTTATAACAGCTTGCGCAGTACCAAACAGAAGCAGGAAAAGAAACAGTGTTGTTCTGGTATGGTCATGACAGCGTTTTTAAATCTCTCCGTTTACCCCGTGCACACTACGCCGGATATTAGGCGTTTTCAGATGTATTCACTCTGGAGAGTGTTTCTGAAAATCTCCGTTTTCGGGGGATGAAAACGCCGTTTCAGTGTGGACGGAAAGTCAAAACGAAGAGAGAAAGCTTCGTTTTCAAAATTATCCGGCGTAGTGCTCTCTGGTTACTAAATTGTTCCGGCTTTCCCTCTGAGACGCGTTGTAAATTGGGGCACTGTATCGCCCCGAAACGATAGTTTGTTCAATTCCATGTAAGCTGCCTGACCTGCTGGATCCCGCCAGTATTTTGTGTGTTGCTCCCCTCTGTGTCCCTTCTCGGCCCCATCAGAAGCTGAGCTTCGGGAGGCCTGGTCAGTCACGGTTAAATCAATGAAACCGGCCCCGTCAGTGACTGGAATCGGGATCAGAACCAATCGTTATTGTTCACTCAGCTCGTTTTTATCGCCGACGATTGTCCACACATCGTCGTATCTTCATACTGAAAAAGGGAGGTCAGAAACAGTGTGACCCGTGTCCGATCTTAGATTAGCAGCCGCTCACAGGCTCTAGCACTCTTTCTCTTTAGCTGAAGCAAAATCCTGTGTTAATTCCTGGAGAATGTGTTCAGTAATGGCAGTGTCTATCCTCTCTCTCACCCAACCCCCCCCCCCCACCTCTCTCTTTCTCTCCAGTGAATTTAGTGGCGATTGTGATCCTGTCCCGGGGAAAGTGCCGCCTCTCTACCTGCACCACTCGCTACCTGGTGGCCATGGCAGCGGCGGATCTACTCACCATTGTCACCGAGGTCATTTTGTCTCGAATCAATTGGTATTACTTTCCGTGGAATTTTCTGGACATCACCCCTGTGTGCAGTGTTATCGATGTACTGAAGTACACAGCCACAGATTGTTCTGTCTGGTTCACCGTCACTTTCACCTTTGATCGTTTTGTCGCCATTTGCTGCCAGAAGCTGAAAACAAAATATTGCACCTGGAAAACTGCGGCTGTGGTTCTGACAACAACCGGCGTACTGTCTTGTCTGAAAAACATTCCACGATATTTCACGTTTGAACACAGCGTGATCATTGACAATGTACCGTGGTTTTGCAGAATCAAGGAAAATTATTTCAATGACCCCGGGTGGGTGGGACATGACTGGCTCGATACGGTTTTAACTCCGCTCCTCCCTTTCGCTGGGATCCTGCTGCTGAACGCTCTGACAGTCAGGCACATTTTAGTGGCCAGTCGGGTCCGTAAGGGGCTGAAGGGTCAGAGCAAGGGGGAGAACCGCAGTGACCCGGAGATGGAGAGCAGGAGGAGGTCTGTGGTTTTACTCTTCACCCTCTCCGGCAACTTCATCCTCCTGTGGATGACATACGTTGTAAATGTCATATATTATCAGGTCGCAGGAAAAGGATCTGATTTCAATGATTCTGAATGGATCTTTCACTACGTCGGAGTTTTGCTGAGTATTTTCAGCTGCTGCACGAATACATTTATTTACACGGTGACTCAGTCGAAATTCAGGGAGCGGCTGATAGGCGCGGTGAAATACCCGGTCACCTCGGTGCTTCAGTTCATGAATAAAGCCGCTTCCTGAGCACTAGCCAGTGCGGGCCGCTGTGTGTCGAGCCCGGGCTCTGTTTCCTCTCATTCACCGCCTGATGGCCAAGGTGTTATTTCCGGGCGGGTTTTCCCAGCTACCGGCAGCTCCGGGACATTAGGGTAGTCTGTGTGGTGGAGGGAGGGGGCGTGGACGGTGGGGGAGTGAAACACCGTCATGGCGACTCATAAACTCAGTGTCCCGCCATATGCCAATCAATGTACTGCTCCAGAATGCCGCCCAGCATTTGGTCTGTGAATATGTCTATCTTTTCCCTTTCCTGCTCAGTTCCTCACAGTCTGACGTCCCCAGACAACTGTAGGGCTGGTGTGATACTGGGTGGCCAATCCACTGCCAGTTCTCTAGTCTCCAACTTTCACATGAATAACGGGCTAACGTGAAAATATAGGGCGGGGTATGGATAAACACTGTTTTTTTTTAATTGGTGAAAAGCCAGGTCGCCCCATCTTAATGACCGCCTCTGCAGCTACTAATGACTACGACAATAGCTGATAGCAGATTGTAGCTGGGAGATTAGTATCCAAGGATACATATAGTATGGAAAAAAACAGGCTGGAAGGCAGAGGTGGTGGCTTAGCTCTGTTTGTTAAACAAACAAAATCAAATCATTAGAAAGAGGCGATATGGGGGCGGAAGGTGTTGAATCATTGTGGATAGAGCTGAGGAACTACAAGGTGAAAAGACCCTGTACAGACCATGCAACCGCAGTGAGGATGTGACCTACAAATTACAACGGGAGACAGTGAATGCTTACCGAAAGGGAAATGGTAGAATAGTCATAGGGGATTTAAATATGCGTGTAGATGGGAAAAATCAGGTTAATCCTGGATTCCAGGCCGGGGAATTTCTAGAGTGCCTTCGAGATCGCTTTTTAAGGCAGCTGACGTTTGAACCCACTGGAGCATCTGCTGTCCTGCACTGGGTGTGGGGCAATGAAGAGAAACTGACTGGAAACCTGAAAGCAAAACAACCTTTAGGGGCAAATGAGCAGAATGTTTCTCAGTTCACCTTGAGGTTTGAGAAGGAAAAGCAAAAAACAGATGTGCTGGTATTACAGCAGAGTGACGGTAATCACAGAGACAATTACAATCGGCCAGAATTAATCGGAAGGGAACACTGGCAGGGACTACGGCAGAGCAGCAATGGCTGGAATTTCCGGAAGCAATTCGGAAGGCTCGGGATAAATACATCACAAAAGAAGAAGAATTTCGCAGGAATGTCAATGCCAGCATAAAAATCTAAGAGAGGCGATATAATTGAGTAAAAAAAAAATAGTGGGAAGTTAGACAATTCGGAAGCTTATGAAAACCAAAAGAAGTCAACCAAAAAGTCATTAAGAACGTAAAGATGGAATACGAATTTAAGCTAGACAGTGATATAAAAGAGGACACCAAAGGTTTCTTCAGCTACATGACGTGCTAAAGGGAGGAGAGAGTGAATTTCCGGCCGTGGGTAAACGAGAATTAGTAATGGGGGCAAACGAAATGGTGGACTGCATCAGTATTTTAGGAGTATGGGCAAAAAATTGGCAGATGGAGCACAGTGTCGGGAAGTGTATGGAAGAAGAAATGAAAGGGTTAACTATTTTATAAATGGAAGGGAAATGTATTGTAACACGCGCTTCCTCTAGGCTTAATCAGGGGGTGACAATCCCCCTGCCCCGCCAAATTTAAGAAATCTCGTCGGGGTGGATGCTGCGCGATGTGTCCCCTGTTATAAATCAGTACCCCGAAATAACAAACAGTACACAATTTGCGGTTAAACAATTAAGCTGTATAACTATTAATTTGACTACATGGTCAGTAGAGAAAAAAAACATATATAAAATGGAAATAAGGCACCAATCTGATTAAACGGTCCTGTGCGCACGCAGTTGGAGCTCACGCAGTTCAGTTGTTCTTCTTCCTCCATCGATCTCCTCCTTTGGGCCTCCGCTCGGAGACGACCCCGTTCGGCGATCTACCACATTTCTCCGTTCGCGTCTTCTCTCTTCATCTCTCTCTCCCTCTCTCTCTCTCTCTCTCTCTCCTTCTCGCAAAAGCCCGCAAAAGCAGCTGCTTCCAGAATCACAAAAGGGCAACAAAATCCTGATTTGCTAACATGCATCAACAGTCCGGTTATCTCCGCCCATAACCAAAACATTGCTGCTGCAGAGAAACCATTCCTTCAGCAGTGAACATTACAAAAAAACCATTACATAGCAGTGAACCCTTACAGCTCGTTACACTTTCCCCCAACCACCAAATTTAGTCATGTCCTCATGACGTTGAGATAGTTCGCCAACCCTTCCTACAAACACAAAGTCCAATCCAGATGCAAAGTCAGTGACATAGCTCGCCACAACAGCAGAGATCACACACTGTTCCCCAGGCGCTACATAGGTCAACCTATCCGGTGGTCTACTAATTCTCTGAGACATCCGTACCTCCTCACCTAACTCTTCAGACTCAGACGCTGCTGGTGATACTTCGGGTCTGCTTGCCGAGTCCTCCCCCACCCCCACCCCCGCAACCCGGTGCCCTCTGTCCCGTGTCCATGCCCCACTTCCTCTCCTTCAATGTCCTGCTATAACCCAGGCTGCCCACAACTCCCCCACCCCCTCTACCTCACCTGACTCAGTGGAAAAGGGGCAGGGCTTTCTTCCTCAATCACTGGGGAATTAGCGAAAGGCAGCATGTACCTCACGTCCAGATCATCATCCTCCGAATCAGTATCCCTCTCATGGGCGCGGCCCGGCCCAGCCTCTCCTGCTGTGGGCCCTGCAGTCGCCCTGCGTTTTCGCAGAGTCTTCTTACTAGGTGTAGGCTCCAAGTCGGGCTCTGGGTCAACCTGAACCTCTTGTACCAGGGGCAGCAGATGGTTCTGATGGAGAATCTTGACAGGCCCCTTCCCCTCTTCTCGTTTCACCCGCAACACTGGTAGGTTTGGCATCTGACTCTCCATCACATAGGGTGTGGCCGCCCAGCAGACAGCTAACTTGTACTTTCCAGGTAGCCCCAAATTCCTTATGAGGACTCGGTCTCCCGGCAGGAGTTGGGAGAACCTCACTTTCTGATCATACCTCCTCTTATTTCCTCGATTCTGCTTGGCGGCTGCAGCCCCAGCCAATTCATAAGCCCTTTTCAGCTCGCTCCTCATATCACAACATACTTCAGATAAGGCTTCGGTGGTAAGTCACCCTCATCAGTACCAAAACAAGGGTCAATGGGCAACCTCGCCTCGCGCTCAAACATCAGATAACATGGCGAGTACCCAGTAGCTTCATTTCCTGTACAGTTGTAACAGTGAACCAGATCTCAATATGTTGACTCCACCAGCTCTCGCTGATCTCCAGGGTCCTGAGTACGTCCAGCAAGGTCTTATTAAACCCCTCAGGCTGGGGATCGCCCTGCGCGTGATAGAGCGCGGTCCTCGACTTCTCAACTCCAAGCATGCGCAGCAACTCATAGAAGAGTCTGCTCTCGAAGTCCCGTCCCTGGTCACTATGTATCCGCCTGGGAAGGCCATAATGAACGAAATACTTCTCCCACAACACTTTTGCCACCGTAGTCGCCCTCTGGTCCTTGGTAGGAAAAGCCTGAGCATATCTGGTGTGGTGGCCCGTAATGACTAAGACATTAGCCGTGTTGCTGGCATCGGGTTCTATGGACCTGAAATCTATACACACGAGGTCCAGGGGCCCTGCACTCTGCAAGTGGGACAAAGCAGCTGCCCGCACAGGCAGTGTCTTCCGGCGTATGCAACGAATGCACGACTTGCAGTATTCTTCAACCTCCGACTTCATTCGACGCCAGTAAAACCAGTCGCTGAGCAATTTATAGGTCGTTTCCACCCCCAAATGTCCAGAATCATCATGAAGAGACATCAGTGCAATCCTCTGATACTTCTTGGGCAGACCAGCTGGCAACGCCGGGTCGGACCTGTCATGACGTGACCCGGAATAAGATCTGGCTCTTCAACTCCAGTCGAGGCCACTCTTTCAGCAATGGAGGCACCGAAGCTTGTTTTCTCTTCTCTGTCTGAGCCGTGTCTCAATTTTCTACCGCAGACCAAATAGTGCCAATGCCCGGGTCATCCCGCTGAGCAGCTGCCACTTACCCAGAACTCAATTCCGGCAGCAGTCAGGTTACAGTAAACCTGGGGTATGGCGTCATCGGAAGCTCCCAATTGATCCACTGCTCGATCCGGCCGCTCCTTTTCCTATGCCTTCACGGTGAGGGCAAACTGACACAGGGCCATCACCCCAGGGGCAGGAACGCTCTCCCCCTCCTCGTCCCTGTCCAGTCCCTCATGCACCTGTCGGGACAAAGCATCCGCATCAATGTTCCGGCTCCCCGGCCGGTGCTTCAGACAGAAATCATCCACCTCTGTCCAAAAGTCTCTGACGGGTTTAGATATTCTCCACCCTCCTGTCCCTCCTCCTCTCCCTTTCTTCCCCAGGGGAGGGTAACCACACAGAAGCTGATTCAAGGGGTGACTCACTTTGGCGTAGCCCGTCAGGAATCTCCGATAATAACCACAGAACCCCAGGGATGAGCGCAGGGCGCTCACAGTCTGGGGCCTTGGCCAAGTGATCACCGCTTCTATCTTAGCCGGGTCTGTCACAACTCCATCAGGAATCTCCGATAATAACCACAGAACCCCAGGAATGAGCGCAGGGCGCTCACCGTCTGGGGCCTTGGCCAAGTGATCACGCTTCTATCTTAGCCGGGTCGTCACTACTCCAAACCGTGAGATTACGTGTCCAACGCAGCTAACAGACGTTTAGCAGAACTAGCATTTGTCCAGGGAAAGTTTTAACCCTTCAGCTTTCAGGCAGCGAGCACCTTGAGTAGCCTCGCTTCATATTCTTCCAAGGTGAATCCAAATACTATGAGGTCATCAAAATACACCAACACCTCAGGCGAGTTCATATCACCTACCGTCTTCTCCATGACCTGCTGGAAGGTTGCAGGGGCTCCCGATATGCCCTGGGGCATCTTTTCGAACTGGAAGAATCCAAGAGGACATATAAAGACTGTATTCTCTTTGTCGGCCTCACTCATGGGGATCTGCTACTATCCACTCCTCAAATCCAGCACACTAATCCACTTTGCACCACTCAGAGAGACCAGCGCGTCTTCGAGCCTCGGGACCGTATACTGGTCAGGGACGGTGCGCCTGTTCAGAGTCCTATAGTCCACACACATGCGTACCTTCCCGTTCTTCTTCCGGGCCACGACTACTGGGGAGGCCTAGGGGCTTTGGGATTCAGTGATGATCCCAGCTCCCTTCAACTTACACAAATGCTGCTGCACGTCTTCCATGTCTGCAGGGGCCAGTCGCCGCGACCTCTCTCTAAACGGGGTGTCCTCGGTCACCCGGGTAGCGTGACGCGTGCTCTTGGAACAACCAACATCAAACTCGCTAATGGAAAATACACCTTCCAGCTTCAACATCTTCTCCACCAGCCTCCTTTTCCTGCCCGGCGGCACCGGGGAGTCCCCGAAGTTGAATGACTCAGCGGTCAACTTCCCCCGCTTTTCCAATAGTTTCTCCCCGGCGTGCCACACGGGGGCTCTAAACATTACCGTCACCAGGAACAAATGCGCCAGGGGCATCCCCCGCTTGAAGGTGACCTCCCTCTTCGTAGTGTTCCTGACGATCACTGCCACCCTGCTCGGCTGTAAAACTGAGGGCTTCTGCAATTCGGGCCTCACCAGCACCCCAGCCAGAAATCCCGACACCCCATTGTAGTTCTCCAGAGCGTCCACTAAGAAAGGTTCGCCCTCAGGCACTCTGGGAAATATGGTGGGTCTCCATCACTCTCGCTATTTCCCCGGGCCGTATCACCATTGGCTTCGACTGGGTGAACCACACGGTCCCTCGTTTAAATTTGGTATCCAGCCCAATGCTGCCACACACTTCCTCAAAATCACCTTGATACACTGGGAGTACGGACAGGGTCTCCAAAATCTCTCCCTCGCCTTCTCCTTACAGACCCCCATGAGCCTGCTCACCAGGGGGATGTTGGTCCCCACCAGAATTGAAACGCAGCCCTTCTCAACAGGGAAACCAGCACCTCTATACCAAGACCCTCAGACACTCCCACATCGGCCTCCGAGAACTCCAGTTTCACTGACAAATAAGCGTCGTATGGATAATCACCAGCACTGAGACCCCAAATCTCCCGTGCACTGAATGGTGTCAAGGGTAAATGCTTCAGATACCGGTTGTAAAACGAATGGTACAGTAACGTGACCTGCGATCCCGTGTCGAATATGGCTTTAGCGTAAATACTCTCTATCCGTAGCGACACACTAGAGCGTGGTCCCACTAAGCCTTCAGGAATAGGGTCTTTTCCTTTCGGGAATTCCTTGGTACATTGCTGGGAACGTGTTCCCCCAGAGATACCGGGCCGTTCCCTAACTGGGTCCCCTCTAGGTTTTCCCAACGACTCTCCCTGCCGAGGTACCCGGGGGCTCACTCTCCTTCTGGCGTGAGACCTGCTGCCAGCAGCCCTCCGCACTGTTCATCCCCTTGGGGAATCTGCAGCCCCCCTCCCCCATCAGCCCCAACATATGGTGGGGGGGGGTCACACCCGCTGATAACAACCGACGTATCTCCGTTCTCAACTCTGCCACAATCTCTTCTACCGCTCCCCGGGGTAGGCTATCTGTGGTCACTTCACCGCAGGGGACACTACCGAGGACTGTACCCTGCTGACTGAGTCCTCCCGTGCTTCCGCCGCATTCTCCTCTTCCCGTACCTCTCTGATCAGCTCAACAAAAGATGGAGGGGACGCGTCTTACGAGACTGTCAGAGACTCCACACAATCAGATCATGGGACACTGCGCCCCTGGCTATCTGGTCCATTCTTAACCGATCCACCTCAGCCGCCTGAATGACCCCTCTGTGCCGCAAGCAATTTAGCTGCCTCTCTAGCCGTAAAATAAAAGCAGAAACCTTCTCCCCCTGCTCCTGACGCATGCTCTGAAACGCCACCAGGAGCTCCACTGGGCTTCCAGTCGGATCAAAGTCATTGCCCAGTGCTTGTTGATAACTGACAGCTGTCGCTACGGGATAATGTAACCTGACAGCTCTCTCGTCAACGGCCCGCCCATTCAAACTTTCAACCAATCACTGTCGCTTTTCATCATCCGAGCACTGCCACTCATCGAACAACTGAGAGGTCCGTTCCGCCCACGTCTCATACTCCTCCTCCCCTTTCGGGGTGGGTGTTATTCCAGAGAATAGGTGGAGCCTGCCATAGCTGCGACTTGGAATCTGATTTTTCCATTTATTCGCCAGAGAAGTAAGGGCGGCTACTACCTCAGAATTCTCACTCTCCACCGGGGGACGTGGACTAATTAGATCTTCCAACTCCGACCACTCTTTCCCCTCACTCCACAGAAATGATAGAAACCTGTCTTTGAAATCTCCGCCTCCAGCTCCCTCAGCGCTGGTCTGCATGAGAACAAGAGCAGCATCCGCCATTTTATCAAGTCTCCGCTCACAATCACAACTTCAACAGAACCTAACAGTGGAATTAACAATTCATCCGGAGTACAAATATCTGCCCCACTGGTTCATTTCTCTGGGTAATTACACAGCATCCAACAGAATCAATCCCGAACGCAGCCCCCACAATTGTAATTCTCGCTTTGCCTAGCGGCTTAATCTAGGGGGTGATAACCCCCTTCCCGGCCAAACTGAAGAAATGTCGTTTGGCTGGATGCTGCCCGATGTGTCCCCTGTTACAAATTAGTGCCCAGAAATAAGAAACAGAACACACTTTGCGATTAAATGATTAAGCTTTATAACTCTTACTTTGACTGTATGGTTAGTAGAGAAACAAAATTGAATAAAGGGTGCGATCTTATTAAACAGTCTGTGCGCAAAAGTGGAGCTCACTGTCGGTCCCCATCGGCCTCCTCCGATCGTTACTGCCCTTCGGACCCGCGCTCCGAGTCCACCCTCTCCGGCAGTCTAGCAAATCTCTCCATTCGCGTCTTCTCTCTCCATCTCTCTCTCTGACAAAATCAACGCTCCTAGATTCACGAAACAGAGCAACAAAATCCTGATTGGCTGACATGCATCCCACAGTCCTGTTATCGCCAGCCATAACACGAACATTGCTGCTGCAGAGAAACTGTTACTTCAGCAGTGAACATTACAAAGAAATCACTACATTAGCAGTGAAACCTTACAGCGCGTTACACATAACAGAAGCATCTGGCTTCCCTTGGGCTGTATTCCCTGGAGTTTAGGAGAATGGGGGCTGGGGTCGTGAGGGGAATCTCATTTAAACATTCTGAATTTTAAAAGCTCTGAACAGATTAGATATGCGAAAGTTATTTCCCATGGTAGGTGAATCTAGGACAAGAGAGCACAACTCAGGATCAAAGGTCATCCATTTAGAAAAGAGATGAGGAGAACTTACTTTAGTCAGAGGGTGGTAAATTTGTGGAATTTGTTGCCACATGCAATTGTGGAGGTCAAGTCATTGGGTGCACTTAAGACAGAGAGAGATGGGTTCTTGATTAGCCAGGGCATCAAAGGGTATGGGGAGAAGGCAGGGGAGTGGGGATGACTGGAGAATTGGATCAGCCCATGACTGAATGGCGGAGCAGCCTCGAAAGGCCGAAGAGCCAACCTCTGCTCCTATATCTTATAGTCTTAATTGAATTGACTGAGTGAATCCTTTCCCACATTCAGAACAGGAGAGTGGCATCCCCCAGTGTGAATTCGCTGATGTATTTTAAACTCAGACAACCGAGTGAATTCCTTCCCACAATCGGAGCAGGTGAACAGTTTCTTCCCAGTGTGAATTCGGTAGTGGCTCACAAGTTTGGATGACTGAATGAATCCCTTCCCACATTCAGAGCAGCTGAAAGGTCTCTCCCCAGTGTGAACTCGCTGATGCACCTTCAGTCGAGATGACCAAGTGAATCCCTTCCCACATTCAGAGCAGGTGAATGGCCATTCCCCAGTGTGAAGTCGCTGATGTTCCTTCAGTTGAGCGGAATGGGTGAATCTCCTCCCACATTCTGAGCAGATGAATGGTTTCTCCCCAGTGTGATCTAACTGGTGTGTCAGTAGTCTAGAACGCCGAGTGAATCCTTTCCCACAGTCTGAGCAGGTGAACGGTCTCTCCACAGTGTGAACAAACTGATGATCTTTCAGCTGAGCTGCATCGGTGAATCCCTTCCCACATTCTGAGCAGAGGAATGGTTTCACTCCAGAGTGGATTTGCTGGTGTCTCAAGAGCTGAGATGACCGAGCAAATACCTTTCCACATTCAGAGCAAGTGAACGGCTTCTCCCCAGTGTGAACTCGCTGATGCTCCTTCAGTACAGATGACCGAGCAAATACCTTTCCACATTTAGAGCAGGTGAATGGCCTCTCCCCAGTGTGAACTCGCTGGTGTGTCAGTAGGTCAGATGACTGAAGGAATCTCTTCCCACAGTCTGAGCAGGTGAATGGTCTCTCCCCAGTGTGAACTAACTGATGTTGTAGCAGGTGATTTGACTGAATGAATCTTTTCCCACAGTCTGAGCAGGTGAATGGCTTCTCCCCAGTGTGAACTCGCTGGTGGGTCTGTAGGTTGGACGATTGAGCGAATCCCTTCCCACAGTCTGAGCAGGTGAATGGCTTCTCCCCGGTGTGAACTCGCTGGTGTCTCTGTAGTTTGGAGGAGTGAGTGAATCCCTTCCCACAGTCTGAGCAGGTGAACGGCATCTTTTCAGTGTGAACTCGCTGGTGTTCATTCAGTTGAGATGATTGAGTGAACCCTTTCCCACATTCAGAGCAGGCGAATGGCTTCTGCCCAGTGTGAACTCGCGAGTGTCACTGTGTTGTGGTTGAGTGTGTGAATGTCTTCCCACCATCCGAGCAGGTCAATGTCCTCTCACTGGTGAATTTTCCGATATACCTTTAGCATCAATAACAGAATGGCTTCCCACTGTCAGAACAGGTGTAGCATCTCACTATGGTGTGAACTTGCTGATGTATCTTCATTACTGGATGACTGAGTGGTTCCCCTCCCTCACACAGAGCGGGTGAATGGCTTCTCCCCACTGTGAACTCACTGGCGTGTCTGTGGGTAGCCTGTGAGTGAATCTCTTCCCACACTGAGAGAAGGAGAATGATATCTCACTACGATCAATTCTCTGGCAATTCAGAAAGTCAGACGTTTGAATGCCTTGTACAATCAATGCAGTTGAGAACTGATCTCCAGTGAACAAATGCTGGTGTGTTCTCAGTTCCCGGTTCCAGTGAATTTCACTGAGTAAAAAGAGAAAACTTCATTTCAGAGACAGAATACATTTACCAGCTGGGATGAGATACTTCTTCATCTCCAAGGATCGACAACAGATGTGTTGGCGTTGCAAAGAAAATATTTGGTCACTCCTTAAATATCCAGACAGAGACAGAAAAACTGATGTTTTGTTGTGTTGAAGATTCCTGTACACAAGTGCTCTGCAATTTCAAACCTGTAAAAATATTTGAAAAAGACATCAATGGCTGAAGAACAATATTTCAGGAGAGGTTTTCGTCTGTGGTGAGAACATCAGAACAAAAGAAATAGGAGCAGGAGTTGGCCATCTGGCCCTTAGAGCCTGATCTGCCATTGAATAAGATCATGGCTGATCTGGCCATGGACTCATCTCCACCGACTGCCTTCTCCCCATAACCCTTAATTCCCCAACTATGCAAAAATCTATCCAATCTTGTCTTAAATATATTTACTGAGGAAGCCTCCACTCCGTCATTGGGCAGAGAAATCCACAGATCCACCACTCTCTGGAAAAAGCAGTTCCTCCTCATCTCCATCCCAATTTACCCGAATTTTGAGGCAATGTCTCATCTACCAGTGGAAACAACTTTCCTGCCTTTATCTTCTCTATTCCTTCCATAATTTTACATGTTTCTGTATGATTTCCTCTGAATGTGAGCTCTGGCGTCACATTTTACCAATTTCAACACAAGTTGGGGGTACTCAACTTGAGATATACCCCAGGATACTGTGGGAAGTGAGGGAGGAAATTGCTGAGCCTCTGGAGATGATCTTTGCATATCAATAGGGAGAGGAAAAGTACCAGAGGGTTTGAAGACATTTTTCCCTTTTCAAAAAAGGGAGTAGAGATCAGCCAGAAAATTACAGACCAGTGGTTCTTACTTCAGTGGAGGGCAAGTTGTTGGAGAAGCTCCTGAGAGGCAGGATTTATGAGCATTTGTAGAAGCATAATCTGACGTGGGATAGTCAGCATGGCTCTGTCTAGGGCAGATCGTGCCTTATGAACCTGATTGAATTCTTTGAGGATGTAACAAAACACACTGATGAAGGTAGAGCATTGGATGTAGTGTACATGGCTTTCAGTAAGACTTTTGATAAGATTCCTCATGTGAGGCTCATTCAGAAAGTAATGAGGCAAGGATCCAAGTAGACCTTGCTTTGTGGATCCAGAATTGGCTTGCCCACAAAGCCAACGGTGGCTGTAGATGGCTTGTATACTGCATGGAGGATGGTGACCAGTGGTGTTCTGCAGGGATGTGTTCTGAGACTCCTTCTCTTTGTGATGTTTATAAATGATCTTGATGAGGAAGGAGAAGGGTGCTGATGACACAAAAGTTGAGGGTGTTGTGAAGAGTCTGGACAGTTCTCCAGAGGTTACAGCAGGATGCAGATAGGATGCAGAACTGGCAGATGGAGTTCAACCCAGATAAGTGTGCTGTGGTTTATTTCGGTACATCAAATTTGAAGACAGAACACAATATTATGTTGGGACTATTGGCAATGTGGAGGATCAGCGAGATCTTGTGGTCCATGTCAATTTTACACTCAAAGCTGCAGTGCTGATTGACAATATTGTTAAGAAGGCCTCCATCAACCATGGAACTGAGTTCAAGATCGGTGAGGTAATGTTACAGCTATATAAGACCTTCTTTAAACTCACTGAGAGTCTTGAGTTCAGTTACCTCATTACAGGAAGGATGTGGATACCATAGAAAGACTGCAGAGGAGATTTACAAGGATGTTGCATGGAATGGAGAACATGCCTTATGAGAATAGGTTGAGTGAACTTTGGAGTGACGGAGGATGAGAGGTGACCTGACAGATGTGTATAAGATGATGAAAGGCATTGATCGTGTGGATAGCCAGAGACTTTTTTCCTAGGGCTGAATTGGTGTAGTTTTAAGGTGTTGGAAGTAGGGTTAAAGGAGATGTCAGAGGTAGGTTTTTCACACAGAGAGTAGTAGGTGCATGGAATGCACTGCCAGCGATGATGGTAGAGGCAGATACCATGGAGTCTTTTGAGAGACTGTTAGATATGTATATGGAGCTCAGGAAAACGGAGTGCAATGCGGTTGGGAAATCCGAGGCAGTTTCTAGAATAGGTTACATGGACGGCACAACACTGTGGGCCGAAGGGCCTGTAATATATTGTAGATTTCTATGTTTCTATATGCACTCATCTTCAAACAAGGCACGGATCAGACATTCTGACTGACCATCAAATTCTCTGACTGTATTCCTGTCTGTATGAGAATGGGCTATTTCTGACTTCAATCAACCTAAGACTTGGCTCAATTTGTCTCTGTCCTTTGGTATTATTTCAAGTTCTAGTCATGTTCCACAAGACTACAAAGAGCACTTGTTTTTACATGTATCATCCTGGAGATTTACTAATTACTCGGATACCCTCCACCAGCTGATTGACAGTGATAAACCCATCGATGGCAGTGCCAATGAATATAAAGTGGAGGGCAGTGGCTATTCTCAATGGACTGCGGCACTTTTGTGATGTAAAAGCCACAAGCCACTTGTCATCGAGGCAAAGGTGTTTCATATCGTTATTCACTCAGAGAGAACTAAATCTGACGGAAGGTTTTATTTCCATACAGCTCTAATTGACATTTTCACTGACTGGAAGGTAAACTCTTCCACCGAGATCAACTGGGAACTATATTTTTGTTCCGAGTTACTAATCCTCGGATTTACATAGCTGAAACACGGCAGTGTTTGGGAGATACATTCGCTCCCATTTCCTTCAACTGTAGGGGAACAACGCTCGGTAGTGTCATCCATGGCTGCCTCTTTACCCAGAAGGGCCTGCGAACCAGAAACCTGTCTGTCAGCCACCGAACAATAAAGCGATGCGCATGCGCCGCAGAAAAGGCGGCGGCCCACCGCTCATTAGCCGAAAGCCTGGCGGCACTGGGTACGGATCGTGGGGCTTAGAAAGAGGGAACGGACCGGGACTGTGCTGGGGTGCAGGACCAGTGCGGCAGGAGCTTACAGTAATAGCCCGTCAATCACGTTTCAGACGCCGCTGATTAATTCCCCACCGGAGACCTCTCCTACCTGCAGCCGGTCTTTGTGAGCCTCTCCTCTACTGAGCGCATGCGCGATATTTGGGATTACCTCATACCTCTGCGCATGCGCGTCTGAGCAAACAGAAGGAAATCTGCAGATGCCGAAATCCAAAACAACAGACGGAAAATGCTGGAGGAAAGTCAGGGAGGCAGACAGCAACTATGGAGAGAAGTGAACAGTCGGCGTTTCAGACCCAGACCCTTCTTCAGGACTGGAGAGGAAGGGAGGGAGTCAGCATGTGGGGCAGGTGAGGTGATAGGGTAAACCGGGAGAGGGGAAGGAGTGAAGTAAAGAGCTGGGAAGTTGTTTGGATAAAGGGCTGGAGAATAATAATAATCATAATAATAAATACTCTATTAATTCCGAGTGGGAAATTCATTCGTTCCAGCAGCAACATCTAAAAGCACAGCAAGCAGCGGGCAGACTTTACTGCAAATAAAGTACAGAATAATAATGTACACAATAACACTGTATCAGTGTGCAATAATAATGTATGAAACAACAATGCAGAGGCTATTGAACTATGATGTGTGTTCACCTGTCGCAGAAGATTTTTGTTACGATCCTTGTGAGGGCGGAGCTGAGTGAGTTTGTTGAAAAGGGGTCGGGGGCTTTGCTGCCTATTCAGTAGGTCATGGAGAGGATATTCCGGATTGTCCATAATCGATAACAGTTTGATCAGTGACATCCACTCCACCACTCACTCGAAAGAGTCCGGGTTGTGGCCAAGGATGGATCCAACCTTTCTGATGAGTTTATTTAGTCTTTCCCAACGTAAAACAGCGAAGAAGACTGCACTCGCTACAACAGACTGGTAAAAGATCTGCGAAATCCTGCCTCACGTGTTCAAGGATCTCGGCTTCATTAGAAAATGGAGTCTGCTCATCCCGTTCTTCTAAACAGTCTTGGTGTTGGTTTTCCAGTCGCGTCTCTTGCCGAGGCGAACACCCAAGTATTTGTCCTCCTTCACCATCGCAACTTCTTCTCCCAGAATGTATACAGGACTCATCACAGTCCTCTCCCTCCTAAAATCTATCACCATTTCTCTGGTTTTGACCACGTTCAGGAGCAGTTGATTCTTCCCTCACTATTCCACAATCCTGTTAAACCAGCCCTCTGTACCCCGAGTCCTGCCCATCTCTGATGCACCCAACTACGGCAGAGTCATCAGAGAACATCTTTAAGTGGCCAGACTCAGAGTTGCACTGAAAGTCTGAGGTGTTCAGTGTGAACAGAAACGGAGACAGGACAGTCCCTTGTGGGGCTCCAGTGTCACTCATCTCCACCTCAGGCAGAGAACCACCCAGCGGTACAAACTGGGGTCTATCTGTCAGGAAGGCAGTAATCCAGGAGCTAGTGAATTTGTCTACGGCCACCCTTGCTCAGACAACGTGGCTGGATTGTATTGAAGGCATTAAAGAAATCAAAAACAGTGACTCTCACAATGCCAGCAGCATCATCCCGGTGGGAGTGAGTTCGCTGCAACAGGGAGATGATGGTATCATCCGCTCCCTCATGAGGTTGGTAGGGAAACTGTAGAGGGTCCGAGGTAAGTCTGGACCGGCCTCTGCATCACCTTCATCACATGAGGGCAATTGGTCTGTTGTCATTAAGTCCAGATGGAGTCACCGTATTGGGTAAAGGAACCAAGCAGGAAGTCTTCCCCAGCACCGTTATCTTTTCCTGACTCAGTCTCAGATTGTAATGGTGCTGCAAAATACCAGAGAACAGGATCGTACAGGCCTTCAGTACCCTGGGGCTGATACCAACAGGGTCAGCATATGTCGTCTCTCCCTGACTCCTACCCTGACCTACAGTCACTGTCAGACGGGACAGCAGATGTAGTCTCTCCCCCTGTCTCCCACCCTGACCCGCAGTCACTGTCAGACGGGACAGCAGATGTAGTCTCTCCCCCTGTCTCCCACCCTGACCCGCAGTCACTGTCAGACGGGACAGCAGATGTAGTCTCTCCCCTTGTCTCCTACCATGACCTACAGTCACTGTCAGACGGGACAGCAGATGTAGTCTCTCCCCCTGTCTCCCACACTGACCCGCAGTCACTGTCAGACGGGACAGCAGATGTAGTCTCTCCCCCTGTCTCCTACCCTGACCTACAGTCACTGTCAGATGGGACAGCAGATGTAGTCTCTCCCCTGTCTCCCACCCTGACCCGCAGTCACTGTCAGACGGGACAGCAGATGTAGTCTCTGCCCCTGTCTCCCACCCTGACCCGCAGTCACTGTCAGACGGGACAGCAGATGTAGTCTCTCCCCCTGTCTCCCACCCTGACCCACAGTCACTGTCAGACGGGACAGCAGATGTAGTCTCTCCCCCTGTCTCCTACCCTGACCTACAGTCACTGTCAGACGGGTCAGCAGATGTAGTCTCTCCCCCTGTCTCCTACCCTGACCTGCAGTCACTGTCAGACGGGACAGCAGATGTAGTCTCTGCCCCTGTCTCCTACCCTGACCTGCAGTCACTGTCAGACGGGTCAGCAGATGTAGTCTCTGCCCCTGTCTCCTACCCTGACCTACAGTCACTGTCAGACGGGACAGCAGATGTAGTCTCTCCCCTGTCTCCGACCCTGACCTACAGTCACTGTCAGACGGGTCAGCAGATGTAGTCTCTCCCCTGTCTCCTACCCTGACCTGCAGTCACTGTCAGATGGTAACTAAATCTAGTTGCGAGTTGACGAGGGACTGTTAATGTCAGATTCTGCAGATATTGCAGCAGTTCATCACACCCAGGACTGAACCTTGGTCACTCAGCATTGCAGGGGTTTGTTAGACCAGAACTCCACATGATACAGCACAATCAGGCCATTCGGCCCATCGAGTGTGCTCTGCGATTTCATCAGCACTCAGTTCTAGTTCATCGCTCAACACACAATCCAGAATAGCTGATCCCCAACGTGTTCAACTGACATCTCGTTGGCATTTTACAAATTTCCCCCTCTGTAATCAACACTAACCTGATTTTCCTAATTGTAATCCCCCATGACTATCGTAACATAGCCCTCTTGGCATGCATTTTCTCTCCAATTGTAATTCGTAGACCACATCCTTACAACGGTTGGAGGTCTGCATATAAATCATCGCAGGGTCTTGTTACACTTAATGATTCTCCGCTCTACCTACAGAGATTTTACATCTTCTGATCCTTTGCCGCCCTTTTTTTGTAATGATTTGATTTCATATTTACCAGCAGAGGCACCCACCCCTTTGCCTACTTACCTGTCCTTTAGATACAACGTGTCTGCTTGGACGTTAAGCTCCGGGTTGTAATCTTCTTTCAGCCACGACACGGAGATGTACTCAAATCACACTGTGCTGCAAGTTCACCTCTGTTACTCTGTACACTGCGCACGTTCCTTCAGCCCTGCAATCAACACCCTTATAGATGTTGTCTCACTTTAACGGTGCAACTCATTCCGTTGACTGCAATTTTCACCTGATATCAGCCTCTGCATTTTTGTTTATTACGTGTGATCGTGAACAATAGCCAGGATCAGAAATGCTGATCAAGTCAACTAGTTCCCAAAGAGAACTCTGACAGGCCAATCAGATGGTTCACCGCTGCTCAGCGATAGAACACAAGAAAATCATATGTACAATTAAGAAACATTTTAAAAAATAGTAGAAATACTGGAGTCATGATGAAGTCTGCTGGAGAGAGACATTTATACACCTGCTGTCCTCCATTATTCAAAGAGATTGAAGAATAAGGTTGCAGGGTGACAAAACGTGACAGGAGCACTTGGAACTAAAAACTAATCACGACTGGGAGAAAACAGCATCTGTTCTTTACGCACTGTTCTCTAGCAGTTTAAGGACTAAGTCCAGCCGGAACATAACTCAAAGTGCTCTTGAAAGTCAGGTATTAACCCTACCTGCCAACAGCCAAGCATTGCAATCCCGGTCCCCTTCATCATATCTTATGAAGAAGCATGTGCCTTCCCTCCCAGAGATGATAGGTGTTTGTGCACTCGACTCTTGAAGGCTTGGAACCCATCGTCGCTGATGTTTCCAACCACAGCATCTGGAAGGCTGTTCCAAATTCTGATAGCACAGTGAAGGAAGCTTCTATTCAGTGTGTAGGTTCTCGTATCAGGCATAGACACAGCATGAGCAGGCACAGATAAAGCTGATCGTGTGGTGTGCCGTCTCTCATAACATGAGGGCAGCATGGTGCTTGCTAGTACTCTCACTGCACGCTACCTCTGTTGCCAACCAGCTACCTCATCCCCAGCACTCACACTCCGGTTCCCATCCCCCTGACAAGTTATTTTAAACACAAGCTCTAACAAACCTGCCCACGAGCATACTGGACCCCGCCAGGTTCAGATACAACCCGTCCCTGTTGTACAGATCATTCCATCCCCAGGAGAGATCCCAATGACCCAGAGATCTGATGCAATGCCCCTGCACCAGTTCCTCAGCCACACATTCATCTGCCGAATCATCCTATTCTTACCCAATTTTGAAATGTTGTCTCACCTGGAAGGACTGTTTCTGAGCCAGAATGGAGCTGAGGGAGGAAGTAAATGGGAGCGTATAGAACTTCCCTCGCTGGCAAGGATATGTTTCAGGACGGAGATCAGTGGGGGGACCGGGGTAAGGTAAAGATAGGAAGGTTGGAAGCGGTTTAGACAAGATAACCATGCAAATCGGTCGGGTTATAAAAAATGTCAGCTGGTGTGAGTGTGTTTTGTGAGCGCTGCTACCTGCCACGCTCGGTGTCCTTCTCAGGTCAGCTGTCAGCTATTGCGCCAGTGTGGATGGTGGAGGCTTTACAGGGATGGTAAATGGTGTAGGGGTCAGGCGGGGTTACAAAATGACGATGGGTGTAGGGTAAGAAGGGTTTTCACAGATGGTGAGCACCGCCAGGATCGGAGGTGTGAACAGAAATGGGGAGTGATGTAAGGGTTTTCACAGAGGGTGAGGTGTGAAGGATCGGAGGTGTGAACAGAAATGGGGAGTGATGTAAGGGTTTTCACAGAGGGTGAGGTGTGAAGGATCAGAGGTGTGAACAGAAATGGGGAGTGACGTAAGGGGGTGTGAAGGAATGCTTCTCCACCACTAGGGAAACGTACTTCACTTGTTGTACCAAAATGGCATTTCTTTCTGTAACAAAATGGAACCTGTATTGCATCAGAGTGCTTTGCTAATAATCTTGGTGCAACATGATGCTGATGGTACCTGAGCACTTGAGTGCAGAACCACAGCTGTGTTACTGGAAGAATGCCAAACGTTGTTTCAGCAGACAACAGAATGCACCTTGTCCTTGAACTTGTGTCCAAAGGGGTGATGGTATTGTCTCTTTTTGATAAAGCTATTACCAGCACCTGGGCAGTGCTAGTCTTCCCTTGCTGCAAATAAACATAAAAGCAATTATGATTGATCCACTCTGAGTTAATTGTTGTTCGTTACCAGACATGGTGAAAAGGTGCTTAACACCATCTCCTACCTGGACACTCACTCTTACCTGCACCCGCACCTTACTCCCCACCACTTCGCATCTCAACACTATACATCAATTCAGTAGAAACTGAAATACCCATTCCGTCCATTGAGTCTTCTCCACCATTCGATCACGGCTATTGGATGTCCCCTCTGAACCCCACGCTGCTGCCTTCTACCAGTCACCTTTGACACCCTTATTAATCAACAATTCACTATTTACTTAGTTTAAGTCCATTACGCCACTGGTGTTTGGGGCAGCAATGAGGAGATTGCAGAACAGGTTCACCAGGATGTTGTGTGGATTGGAATCCTAACCTACTGTGTAAGGAGAGTTCGGATAAACTTGGGCTGTTTTCTCTGGAGTGGAGGAGCTCAGGGTGACCTGATAGAAGTTGATCAGATAACGAAAGATCTCGATAGAGTAGATAACTGCCACTTTTAATCTTCTGGGTCACAATGTCAAATACCAGAGAGCATGCATTTAGACAGATGAGGGACCTGTGAAATTCATTGCCACGGACGGCTCAGAGGCCAAGTCATCCTGTTTGGATAAAACATACATTGATTAGTAAAGTCATCAAAGGTTAAAGGGTGCAGGCAGGAGAATGAGGTTGTGAAGGAAAATAAAAGACACTGGGACAGGTACAGAAAAAGGAAACTTTAGAGGGAGGCGTGTCAAGCACAGACAGATGGGACAGACTCAGATAGAGGTTCTTGTCTGGCATAGAGCAATGGAGCTGAACACCGGTTGATTTTCCACTCCTGGACCTTCACAGAGATTATTTCTCATCAGTACAAGTTTTAAAAACAATACGTTTCAATGTTCAAGTTCAACTTAAATTTATTACTGATGTTAACCAGATGCTATCAACAATTCAGTTTCTTGTTGGCAAGGCAACTCAATGCTCACCCCCAGCCTGGGGTAGGGAATGGGACCAATTCCAGAGGGGGACGGTTGGGTGAGTCTGAGACTTTGTGAATGAGCCCTAACACCATCCTCCTCATTCCCCTTATCCCTCCCCAGTCCCCTCCCTCACACTCCACTGCATATGTTTGTGTGTGTCTGAGAGAGAGAGAGAGACCTGTCCGCCCACTTCACCTTCCAGCAACCATGTCCCCTCTACCCCAATGCAAACTCCTGTACATACAGTAATCCTTGCGGGCTCAAATGATCCAATAACATTATGCCCTCCCTCCTGCACCAAATCCTTAGACACATGTTAAACTGTATAATCTTCCTATTCTTGGCATGTGGCACAGATAACAGACCTGTGGTCACAGCCCTGGACGAGCTGCCCTTTAACTTAGCACCTCACTTCCTGCAGAACCTCGTTACTCTACCAGCCCATATGGGTACCAATGATATGGATCACGACCTTCACTGTTCACCCTCCTGAGCAAAGCTGAGTGCTCGGCCGGAGATAACCCAGACCTGGAGCACACAGGAAGCTACATACCATCCTGGAATCTCATTCTCGCCAACAGAACATCCAGTAAGTTCCCTTAGCTAATGATTCACCAATGACCACAGCTCGCCTCTTCTCCACCCTCCCCTTCTCAGTCTCAGAGCCAGACTAAGTGCCAGAGACCCTCCTGCTGTGACCTTCCTTTGCCAGGTTATCCTACCATCTGTAACTGTGACCAAAGTGATATATGTGTTGTTCAGGGGGATGGACACAGGGGTACACTGCACTTGCTGTCCCCCCACCCCTTTCCACTTCGCAACTGTCACTCAGTTTCCTGTGGTGTGCAGCCAGGTTACAACTACCTCTCTATATGTCCGACCTATCACCCCTCCAGCCTCCCGAATGACCTGGAGTTCATCCACTTCCAGATCCCACTCGTTAATGTGGATTGTTCGGAGCTGAAGCTGGATGCCCTTCTCACAGGTGTAGTTATCAGGGACACAGGAGGGTCTCCTGCCTTCCCACATCCCGCAAGAGGAGCTTTCCACTATCCTGCCTGGCATCTTGACTGTTCTAACTGAGCAAATGTGAGGAAGGGGGCAAAAAAACTTCCACCTCCAGTATAATGTTGCCTTCTCTGTGCGAAGGCTGTCCTGACTGAACCCTCAAAGAGGTAAAGCCTCAAAGTCTCCACTCCAACTCTGCCCAGTCCAGCATCGGCCACTCCATTTGCTGCTGCCTAACGTTGGCATCTTCTTGATAATCAATCCTGACTGTTGACTGGCCCCTGGTGAAAGCTCAAAAATAACCTGCCCTGAAACCACTGCCTGTAATGCTCAATTGGCGAACTTGAGTGAATTCCGTCCTCTCAAGCTTCTGATCTCTCCGATTAACGATGGGTCAAAGCCCGGCAGGGTGACTCAAGGATGAATGACTGATTGAAACCCATCTCACATTCAGAGCAGGTGACCACCCTCACCACAGTGTGAACCCGCCACTGTCTCTGCAGTGTGGATGAGTGTGTGAATGCCTTCCCACAGTCTGAGCGGGACAACGTCCTCTCACTGCTGAAAACAGTCTGGTGTGTAGACAGGCGAGATGAAAGTGTGAATTCATTCCCAGTTGGAACAGGTGAACGGCTTCTACTCAGTGTGAACTCGCTGATTTCATTCAGTTGAGATGACTGAGTGAATTCCTTCCCGCAGTCTGAGCAGTTGTACAGTTTCTCCCCTGTGTATACGTGCGGAGTTCATTCAATACTGGATGACCGGCGAGACCTCTCTCAGAAAGGGGTATCCTTGGTCGCTCCAACAGTTTTGTAAGTAATCCTGGAGTAACAAACATCAGCCTCATCGGTCCAAAATGCATTTTCATGTCCCAGCATCTTCTCAGTTAAGTTTCATTTCCATTCCTCAGACTTTCCGGCAAGTTTGGGGGTTCCTGTCCTCCAAAACGTAGCATGACAGGTTTGGAGAGGGTGCACCACACAGTGCTGTATTTGAATGCTCGCAGCATAAGAAATAAAGTGGATGGTCTTGAAATTCAGCTAGATTGGCAATATGACGTTGTGGCCAAATCTGAGACTTGGCTAAAGGATGGCTGCCACTGGGTAAAAGAGAGTTGAGAATAGATATACGACCAATAGAAAATGACACGGGAGATATTGTGATGGGAGACACAGAGATGGCAGAGGAACTGAATGCGTATTTTGCATGATTCTTCACGGTGGAAGACATCTGCAGTACTGAATATCGGACATTCAAGAGCGTCAGGAAAGTGAAGCACATGCAGTGAAAGTTACAACTGAGAAGGTGCTCAGAAAGGTTAAAGGTCTGAGGGTGGATAAATCTCCTGGGCCTGATGGAATGCACCTTCGGGTTCTGAAGGAAATAGCTGGAGAGATTTCGTCGGCATTACTAAAGATCTTTCAAGAATCGATAGATTCTGGCATAGTACCTGATGACTGGAAAATTACAAATGTTACTCCGCTATTTAAGAAGGGTGGGAGGCAGCAGAAAAGAAACTACAGACCTGAAAGCCTGACTTCAGTGGTTGGGAAGTTGCTGGAATCGATTGTTATGGATGAGATTACGGAGTACTGGGAGGCACATGACAAGATAGGCCAAAGCCTGCGTGGTTTCCTGAAAGGAAAATCCTGCCTTACTAACCTACTGCAATTCTTTGCGGAAATTACAAGTTGGGTGGACAAAGGAGATGTAGTTGATGTGGTATACTTGGATTTTCAGGGGCCTTTGAAAGATGCTGCACATGAGGCTGCTTAGCAAGATAAATCTCATGGAATTAGAGGGAATTTACTACCATGGTTGGAGCATTGGCTGATCAACAGAAAACAGAGTGGGAATAAAGGGATCCTATTCTGGCTGGCTGCCGGTTACCACTGGAGTTCCACTGTGGTCGATGTTGAGACCACTGCTTTTTATGATGTATGTCAATGACTTGGACTGTTGGATTAATGGATTTGTGGAAAAATTTGCCGACGATACAAAGATAGGTGGAGGAGCGGGTAGTGCTGAGCAAACAGAGCGCTGGCAGAGAGATTTAGATAGTTTCAGGGAATGGGCCAAGAAGTAGTTAATGATATACAATGTTGGAAAGTGTATGGTCATGCATATTGGTGAAAGAAATAAACAGGCAGATGATTATTTAGATTGGGAGAGAATTCAAAATGCAGAGCTGGAAAGGAACTTGGAAGTCCTTGTGCAGGATACCCTAAAGGTTAACCTCCAGGCTGAGTCGGTGGTGAAGAAGGCGAATGCAATGGTGGCATTCATTTCTCGAGGTACAGAATATAAGAGCAGGGATGTGATGTTGAGGCTCTATAAGGCTCTCATGAGACCACACTTGGAGTATTGGGAGCAGTGAGCTCCTTAGTTTAGAATGGATATACTGACATTGGAGAGGGTTCAGAGAAGATTCACAAGAATGACTCCAGGAATGAAAGGGTTACCATACGAGAAGCACCTGTCTTCTCTTGGGCTGTATTCCCTGGAGTTCAGGAGAATGGTGGGGGTCGGGGGGGGGGGGGGAAACTCATTGAAACATTCTGAATGTTAAAAGCTCTGAACAGAGTAGATATGGGAAAGTTATTCCCCATGGTAGGGGAGTCTATGACAAGAGCGCACAACTTCAGGATCAAAGGACATCCATTTAGAACAGAGATGAGGAGAAGTTACTTTACTCAGAGGGTGGTAAATTTGTGGAATTTATTGCCATAAGCAACTGTGGAGGCCAAGTCATTCGGTGCATTTAAGGCAGAGAGAGATGGGTTCTTGATTAGCCAGGCCATCAAAGGGTTTGGGAAGAAGGCAGGGGAGTGGGGATGACTGGAGAATCGGATCAGCCCATGATTGAAAGGTGGAGCAGCCTCGAAAGGCCGAATGGCTGATTTCTGCTCCTATATCTTCTAGTCTTAATTGAGATGTCTGAGTGAATCCTTTCCCACATTCAGAACAGGTCAGTGGCATCCCCCAGTGTGAATTCGCTGATGTATTTTAAACTCAGATGACCGAGTGAATTCCTTCCCACAATCTGAGCAGGTGAACAGTTTCTCCCTAGTGTGAATTCGGTAGTGGCTCACAAGTTTGGATGACTCAGTGAATCCCTTCCCACATTCAGAGCAGCTGAAAGGTTTCTCCCCAGTGTGAACTCGCTGGTGTACCTTCAGTTGAAATGACCGAGCAAAACCCTTCCCACATTCAGAGCATTTGAATGGCCTCTCCCGAGTGTGAAGTTTCTGATGTTGCTTCAGATTAGATAACCGGGCGAATCCCTTCCCACATTCAGAGCAGATGAATGGTTTCTCCCCAGTGTGAATTCGCTGATGTTCAATCAGTTCAGATTGCCAAGTGAATCCCTTCCCACATTCAGAGCAGGCGAACGGCCATTCCCCAGTGTGGACTCGCTGATGTTCCTTCATTTGAGCTGAATGGGTGAATCCCTTCCCACATTCAGAGCAGATGAATGGTTTCTCCCCAGTGTGATCTAACTGGTGTGTCAGTAGATGAGAATGCCGAATGAATCCTTTCCCACAGTCTGAGCAGGTGAATGGTCTCTCTGCAGTGTGAACAAACTGATGTACCTTCAGGTGAGCTGAATCATTGAATCCCTTCCCGCATTCCGAGCAGTTGAATGGTTTCTCCCCAGTGTGAACTCGCTGGTGTCTCTGTAGGTCGGACGAGTGAGTGAATCCCTTTCCACAGTCTGAGCAGGTGAACGGCTTCTCCCCAGTGTGAACTCGCTGATGTAACTTCAGTATAGATGACCGAGCAAATCCGTTTCCACATTCAGAGCAAATGAACGGCTTCTCCCCAGTGTGAACTCGCTGGTGTCTCTGTAGGTCAGATGAGTGAGTGAATCCCTTCCCACAGTCTGAGCAGATGAATGGCCTCTCCCCAGTGTGAACTCGCTGGTGTGTCAGGAGCTGAGAACGCTGATTGAATCCCTTCCCACAGTCTGAGCAGGTGAATGGTCTCTCCCCAGTGTGAACTAACTGATGTTGTAGCAGGTGATTTGACTGAATGAATCCCTTCCCACAGTCTGAGCAGGTGAATGGCCTCTCCCCAGTGTGAACTCGCTGGTGTCTACGTAGTGTGGACGATTGAGTGAATCCCTTCCCACAGTCTGAGCAGGTGAACGGCATCTTTTCAGTGTGAACGAGCTGGTGTTCATTCAGTTGAGATGATTGAGTGAACCCTTTCCCACATTCAGAGCAGGCGAATGGCTTCTCCCCGGTGTGAACTCGCTGGTGTCACTGTGGCGTGGTCAATGTCCTGTCACTGGTGAATTTTCTGATATACCTTTAGCATCAATAACAGAATGGCTTCCGCTTGCAGAACAGGTGGAGCATCTCACTATGGTGTGAACTTGCTGATGTATCTTCAGACTAGATGACTGAGTGGTTCCCCTCCCTCACACAGAGCGGGTGAATGGCCTCTCCACACTGTGAACTCACTGGCGAGTCTGTGGGTAGCCTGTGAGTGAATCTCTTCCCACACTGAGAGAAGAAGAATGATATCTCACTGCGAACAATTCTCTGGCAATTCAGAAAGTCAGATGTTTGAATGCCTTGTACGATCAATGCAGTTGAAGAACTGATCTCCAGTGAACAAATGCTGGTGTGTTCTCAGCTCCTGGTTCCAGTGAATTTCACAGAGTAAAAACAGAAAACTTCATTTCAGAGACAGAATAAATTACCAGCTGGGATGAGATACTTCTTCATCTCCAAGGACCGACAACAGATGTGTTGGCGTTGCAAAGAAAATATTTGGTCGCTCCTTAAATATCCAGACAGAGTCAGCAAAACTGATGTGTTGTTGTGTTTGAGATTTCCGTACACAAGTGTTCTGCCATTTCAAACCTGTGAAAATATTTGCAAAAGACATCAATGGGTGAAGGACAATATTTCAGGAGAGATTTTAGCCTGTGGTGAGAACGTAAGAAATAGGAGCAGGAGTCGGCCATCTGGCCCTTTGAGCCTGATCTGCCATTGAATAAGATCATGGCCGATCTGGCCATGGACTCATCTCCACCGACCTGCCTTTTCCCCATAACCCTTAACCCCACTACTGTGCCAAATCCTATCCAACCTTTTCTCAAATATATTTACTGAGGTAGCCTCCACTCCTTCATTGGGCAGAGAAATCTACAGATTCACCACTCTCCCAGTAAAACAGTTCCTCCTCACCTCCATCCCAATTTCCCCCAAATCTTGAGGCAATGTCCTCTAGTTTCCTGCCTCTATATTATCTATTCATTTCATAATTTCACATGTTTCTATATGATCTCCTCTGAATGTGAGCTCTGGCGTCACAATTTTACCAATTTCAACTCAATTTGGGGGTATCAACTGGAGATATACCCCAGGCTACTGTGGGAAGTGAGAGAGGAAATTGCTGAGCCTCTGGCGATGATCTTTGCACATCAATCGGGAGAGGAAAAGTACCAGAGGATTAGAAGACATTGTTTCCTTTTCAAGAAAAGGAGTAGAGATAAGCCAGGAAGTTACAGACCAGTGGTTCTTACTTCAGTGGAGGGCAAGTTGCTGGAGAAGCTCCTGAGAGGCAGGATTTATGAGCATTTGGAGAAGCATAATCTGATATGGGATAGTCACCATGGCTATGTCTAGGGCAGATCGTGCCTTATGAACGTGACTGAATTCTTTGAGAATGTAACCAAACACACTGATGACTGTAGAGTAGTGGTCGCCAACCTTTTTAAGACCAAGATCCCCTACCTCGGCCTTACTTAAAGACAAGATCGACCTACTAAATCATTCAGAGAAAAAACAGCTCAGATTGTACTTCCAACTTGAGTCCTTTCATTTGGGCTAATTGTGTTTGAATTACATAAAATGCTTTTGTCAAATTGTCAAATTAATTCAACCAAGAAAACACTGTAACTTGCATATCAAACAGGCCATAGCTGTCTTCCTTTAAGAATATTAAGTTTTGCACAGAAAACGGAATAACACAAAAGACAGTTAAGGTGTTTGCGAATCAGAAGCCATGCATTCACAGTGATGTGAGGGATTACTCAGGGAGCACGATGCAGTCTTCAGGTCAGGAGACAAACAAGCCCACAGTGAAGCACGGGCGAATCTCCACAGGGGCATCAGGGATGCAAAGCACAAATACAAACTGCGCATGGAAAGTCAGTTTGATAACAACAACCCCCGCAGTGTGTGGAAAGGCATCAAGGCGCTGACAGACTACAAAACCAATAATCTGCTGCCAGATGACGACGCCACACTGCCTGATGTCCTGAACGAGTTCTTCGCCCAGAGGGAGGAGGCTGCTCCACTCATCCACCCACCTGACGATGAGTCCACACGGGTCCTTAAGCAACATCAGGTGAGATCCAATCTGAGGACAGTGAATGCGAGTAAGGCAGCCAGCCCAGATGGAGTGCCCGGCCGGGTACTGAAAGCGTGCGCCGACCAGTTTGCTGAGGTGTTTACAAGTATATTTAACGTCTCACTGCAACAAGCTGTTGCTCCAACATGCCTGAAAACCTCCAGCATCATCCCAGTGCCCAACAAATCAGCTGTGAAGTGCTTGAACGACTATCGCCCTGTAGCACTGACACCCATAGACATGAAGTGCTTTGGGAGACTCATGCTCTCACACATTAAGACTATAATCCCACCTGATCTGGACAAACACCAGTTTGCCTACCGGGCAAACCACTCCACAGAGGATGCAATCACAACAGCCTTCCATATCGACAATAGAGAATAGACAATAGGTGCAGGAGTAGGCCATTCGGCCCCTCGAGCCAGCACCGTCGTTCACTGTGATCATGGCTGATCATCTATTATCAGTATCCAGTTCCTGCCTTATCCCCGTAACCTTTGATTCCACTATCTTTAACAGCTCTATCCATCTCTTTCTTGAAAGCATCCAGAGATTTGGCCTCCACAGCCTTCTGGGGCAGAGCATTCCATATATCCACCACTCTCTGGGTGAAAAAGTTGTTCCTCAACTCCGTTCTAAATGGCCTATCCCTAATTCTTAAACTGTGGCCTCTGGTTCTGGACTCACCCATCAACGGGAACATGCTTCCTGCCTCCAGCGTGTCCAATCCCTTAATAATCTTATATGTTTCAATAAGATCCCCTCTCAGCCTTCTAAATTCCAGAGTATACAAGCCCAGTCGCTCCAATCTTTCAACATATGACAGTCCCGCCATCCCGGGAATTAACCTTGTGAACCTACGCTGCACTCCCTCAGCAGCAAAAATGTCCTTCCTCAAATTTGGAGAGCAAAACTGCACACAGTACTCCAGGTGTGGTCTCACCAGGGCCCTGTACAGCTGCAGAAGGATCTCTTTGCTCTTGTACTCAATTCCCCTTGTTATGAAGGCCAGCATGCCATTAGCTTTCTTCACTGCCTGCTGTACTTGCATGCTTGCTTTCAGTGACTGATGTACAAGAACACCTAGATCTCGTTGTACTTCCCCTTTTCCTTACTTGACTCCATTTAGACAATAATCTGCCTTCCTGTTCTTACCACCAAAGTGGATAACCTCACATTTATCCACATTAAACTGCATCTGCCATGCATCTGCCCACTCACCCAGCCTGTCCAAGTCACCCTGCATTCTCATAACATCCTCCTCACATTTCACACTGCCACCCAGCTTTGTGTCATCGGCAAATTTGCTAATGTTACTTTCAATTCCCTCAGCTAAATCATTAATATATATTGTAAACAGCTGCAGTCCCAGCACTGAACCCTGTGGTACCCCACTAGTCACCGCCTGCAATTCCAAAAAGGAACCATTAATCGCTACTCTTTGTTTTCTGTCAGCCAGCCAATTTTCAATCCATGTCAGTACTCTGCCCCCAATACCATGTGCCCTAATTTTGCCCACTAATCTCCTATGTGGGACGTTATCAAAGTCTTTCTTTCATATTGCTCTGACTCACTCAGAGAAACCAAACACTTATGTGAGGATGATATCTGTGGACTTCAGTTCTGCATTTAACACAGACATCCCCCATAAACTGGTCAGCAAACTGAACACTCTTGGCCTTGGTTCCTCCCTGTGATCATGGGTCATGGACTTTCTCACAGATTGACCACAGCAAGTCAGAATTGGTCAGCACACCTCCACCACCCTTGTCGTAAAAATAGGCACCCCGCAGGGCTGTGTGCTGAGCCGTATGCTCTACACACTCTTCACACATGACTGCACCCCCGTCTACACCTCCAACTCCATAATTAAATTTGCGGACAATACCACAGTGGTTGGTCTGATCTCGGACGAGGATGAAACAGCCTACAGGCTTGAGGTGGACCATCTGACGGAGTGGTGTAAGGACAACGACCTGGTCCTTCACACTTCTACAACAAAAGAGATGACCATTCACTTCAGGAGATCGAAGGATAGAGTACACAGCCCCCTCCATATACATGGAGAGGCAGTGGAAAGTGTGGAAAACCATGTTGTCAAAACAGCTGACATGGACCACCAACACCTCGCTGCTTGTATAAAAGGCACAACAAAAACTCTTTTTCCTCAGAAAGCTGAAACAGGCCAAACTCCCACAGAAACTGTTGCTGAACTTCTCCAGAAGCACAATTGAAACCGTCCTGACCAACAGCGCCACCGTGTGGTATGTCAGCTGCACGGCCGCTGAGCGACAAGACCTGCATCGCGTGGTGAAGGCGGCCCAGCGAATTGTCAGGAGGGAGCTCCCAGGACTGGACACCATCTATTCCAGCAGACTCAGGAGGAAAGCAATCAGCATAACCAGAGACACCACACACCCCGGCCACTCCCTGTGTGACCCACTGCCGTCCAGCAAAAGGTTCAGGACACTAAAAGCCAGAACAAATAGACCGAAGAACAGCTTCTATCCCAGAGCAGTGGCCTCCATCACACCACTCCACAGAACAATGACTGAAACTGTGAGCACACACGTGCACACACAAGGACTCAAATACTTGCACTAACAGCACTTTGTGCATTACTGTGATATTCTGGAGCTGCTGCAGCTTATTTTCTGCTACTTATCTGTTTAATACTGTTTTTCTATCACTGTCTTCTTTTTATCTACCGATTTATTTAATTGCCTGAGAGGAAGCCAAACAGAGTTTCATTGTACCTACAGGAGGAATTCTGCAGATGCTGGAAATTCAAGCAACACACATCAAAGTTGCTGGTGAACACAGCAGGCCAGGCAGCATCTCTAGGAAGAGGTACAGTCGACGTTTCAGGCCGAGACGAAGGGTCTCCATCCGAAACGTTGACTGTACCTCTTCCTAGAGATGCCGCCTGGCCTGCTGTGTTCACCAGCAACTTTGATGTGTATTGCTTTAATTGTACCTATGTATAATGACAATAAAGATCATTCAATTCAATTCAATATTACAATACTTCATACCTCTAATTCTAAGTTTCATTATTTAATTTTATTTCAATGCAAAAAATAAATGAATAAAAATTGACTGTTGCACTCAGTGTGATGACTGGGGCTGAACATTTTCTGCTAGTCCCCTGAAATTTGGGTCATAACTACAGACAGCCAGTCTGAGACAGTCTGTGAGACGTCTGTTAGTAAGACAGCTCCTGTACTTAGATTTAATAATTTTCATCTGTGAAACTGCAATTTCACACAGATAAGTTGACCCGAAGTAGGCACTGACTTTTAGTGCACACGTGGTGAGATAAGGAAACTTCTCCCTGCTGACAAGCCCCCGGAAATCACTGTCCCTTGATTGATGGCATTTTTCAAATCAATTGTTTCCATTTCAATATCACTTGGCACACCAGATACTTGCTGGAATCTGGCTGCCATCTGTTCTATATCGATCAGCAGAAATGGATTTGAAATAAATGCAGCAATATCTTTCATGACGTTTAACTCTCCAAAATACTGATCGAACTCAACTGCGAGTTGGTCTAGGTAAGCACAGTACTGCTCAGGGCAAAAAGCACTTTTTCCCTTGATGGCTTGTAACATTTTCTCCAAGTTGGGAAAGTGTGTCAGTCTCCCGTTCTTTAAATTTGAAATCCAAACACCGAGCTTGGCCTTAAACACACTTACTGGGCTTATCATGTGGGGCAAGGTGTCGGGTCTTTTCCCATGAGCTCATTGTTAAGTGCGTTTAATTTAGCCATTAGGTCTGTCAGAAACCTTAAATCCAGTAGCCATGTATCATCGGACAGTTCCTCATGCTCCTGGTTTCTTGTTGACAGAAAAGTCTTCATCTTAGGCAGCTAGTCAACAAATCGTTGCAGCACTTTCCCGCGACTCAGCCACCGAACATCAGCATGAAGAATTATGTCTCCGTAAGCGGCATCCAGCTCAGCCAATAACACCTTGAATAAGCGGTGCTGAAGCGCTTTTGCTCGAATCAAGTTAATTAGTTTGACCACCAGTGTCATTACATGAGAAAAGTCCACGACCTTCCCAGCCAAGGCCTGCTGCTGAATCACACAGTGATAATCCAGGAAGCTGGGAAAATCAGAGTCATTACGGCACAGTGCTATAAAACCAACACACACACCGCGTGTTGCTGGGGCCCCGTCAGTAGTGATTGCCACCAGTTTATGAATGGGGATGTCATTTTCACGGACGTATTTTTAAACTCAGTGTAAATATCCTCACCTCTCGTTCTCTCCTTTAACTGCAAAAGAGTCAGGAAGTCATCCTTTGCTGTAAAATCCTGGAAAGCCGTTCTGACAAATACAACAAGCTGAGCTGTTCGCATTACATCCAGCGATTCATCAAACTGTAGTGAAAAATATTCACAGAGTGACAAGTCCTTTAACACTTGTCGATCCTTACTTTGAGCAGCATGTTTTGTGAAAAACGATTGCTGGGCCTTCAACCCCGATTTCAGCTCCTCAAATTTCCTGACACAGAGTGCTCTATTTGCGGGGTAGGTGTCTTTAAATTTCTGGAGGTTGGTGTTGTGGTGCTGCTCCAGATTCCCTCTGTTAGTCAGCGCTGGTGTTTGGTGGCACAACATACATACACACTTGTCTCTCACCAAGGTAAATAGAAATTCCTCTTCCATTCTGGATGGAATTTGTACGTTTTTGCCTTCTTTCGTGGAGCCTCCACCATGCTAGCTAGCGACTTGCAGGATATCACCAGTGAGTGCCGTATATTGATGTTTGCGACAGTCTGCACTCTTATCTAATCTAATTGGTCACTTTGATGCAGCACAAGCCATGCTGAAAAAATACAACAGCTAAATCAAAAGAGAGAGAGGCGCTAACTTTTCAGTTAAAACTAAAATTAATGCTAATTATTAGCACACTATCTGAAATGCTAAACATGAATTCACGCTATCAAAGGCAAAAAATTCAAAAGAAAGAAAGAGTGGTACAACTGCTCAAATTTCTGCGTAACTGACGTAATATAAATAGCAGCGTAATAGAGTCAAAACTGATTAAAGTTGATCAAAGTTCAGTGAAGTCATGACTGCAGAAGGGAGTCATTTTTACCCACACGTGTTGCATTCTTTTGCCATTGGACAGTTTGCCCGTTTGTTCGTTTATGTTCAGGATAAACAAAACTCTCCCACGCTCCATGGAATTTGACAGACAGCAGCAACAGTCACATGATGTCAGCACACACGTGACGCACAGCACTGCGCAGCGGAAAAAGAGAAACACAAAAACCAGGGAAAGCAACGAAGTGTGGGTTAAAAATGACTCACTTATGCGCTCTAGGGGTGAAATCTGCTTTTGAGTCGGAAGGTTTATCAGGCATAATGTATTTGTGTATTTATTTATTTTTTTCGGGATCTACTGGGAAAGTCTCAAAGATCGACCGGTCGATCGTGATTGACTGGTTGGCGACCGCTAATGTAGAGCATTGGATGTGGTGTACATGGCTTTCAGTGAGACTTTTGATAAGATTCCTCATGTGAGGCTCATTCAGAAAGTAACGAGGCAAGGATCCAAGTAGACCTTGCTTTGTGGATCCAGAATTGGCTTGCCCACAGAAGCCAACGGTGGTTGTAGATGGTTTGTATCCTGCATGGACGATGGTGACCAGTGGTGTTCTGCAGGGATGTATTCTGAGACTCCTTCTCTTTGTGATGTTTATAAATGATCTTGATGAGGAAGGAGAAGGGTGCTGATGACACAAAAGTTGAGGGTGTTGTGAAGAGTCTGGACAGTTCTCCAGAGGTTACAGCAGGATGCAGATAGGATGCAGACCTGGCAGATGGAGTTCAGCCCAGATAAGTGTGCTGTGGTTTATTTTGGTACATCACATTTGAAGACAGAATACAATATTATGTTGGGACTATTGGCAAGGTGGACAATCAGCGAGATCTTGTGGTCCATGTCAATTTTACACTCAAAGCTGCAGCGCTGATTGACAATGTTGTTAAGAAGGCCTTCATCAACCATGGAACTGAGTTCACGATCGGTGAGGTAATGTTATAGCTATATAAGACCTTCTTTAAACCCACTGAGAGTCTTGTGTTCAGTTACCTCATTACAGGAAGGATGTGGATACTACAGAAAGACTGCAGAGGAGATTTACAAGGATGTTACATGGAATGGAGAACATGCCTTATGAGAATAGGTTGAGTGAACTTTGGAGCGACGGAGGATGAGAGGTGACCTGACAGATGTGTATAAGATGATGAAAGGCATTGATCGTGTGGGTAGCCAGAGGCTTTTTTCCTGGGGCTGAATTGGCAAACACGAGGAGCATTGTTTTAAGGTGTTGGAAGTAGGGTCAAAGGGGATGTCAGAGGTAGGTTTTTCACACAGAGAGTAGTAGGTGTATGGAATGCACTGCCAGCGATGATGGTAGAGGCAGATACCATGGAGTCTTTTGAGAGACTGTTAGATATGTACATGGAGCTCAGGAAAACAGAGTGCAATGCGGTTGGGAAATCCGAGGCAGTTTCTAGAATAGGTTACATGGACGGCACAACACTGTGGGCCGAAGGGCCTGTAATATATTGTAGATTTCTATGTTTCTATATGCACTCATCTTCGAACAAGGCACGGATCAGACGTTCTGACTGACCATCAAATTCTCTGACTGTATTCCTGTCTGTGTGAGAATGGGCTATTTCTGACTTCAATCAACCTGTGACTTGGCTGAATTCGTCTCTGTCCTTTGGTATTATTTCAAGTTCTGGCCGTGTTCCACAACACTACAAAGAGCACTTGTTACTACATGTATGATCCTGGAGATTTACTAATTACTTGCATCCACTACAGAGCGTCGTGGGAGCTGAATTCTGAAGGAAGGTAGTTTTTTTAAAAAAAACTTCTTCGAGTGCAAGGAGAACGAGACTGCGCAGGTGCGTGACGTCAACAGGACAGCGCGGAGAGTTTAAAAAGGCAGGTTGTTACCAACAGCTGTCTTTTGGATCGGGACTACAGAGCATAGTGGGAGCTGAATTCTGAAGGAAGACAGTTTTTTTAAAAAACTTCTTCGAGTGCAAGGAGGACGAGACTGCGCAGGCGCGTGACGTCAACAGGACGGCACGGAAAGTTTAAAAAGGAGACCACCCTATACAGCGGGCAGCGGAGTGAGTGGGAGCAGAGTGTAGGGCTTTGGCTTCAACGGGCTTCGGCGGTAAACGGGAAGAGGCAAGAGCGAAGCACCAACTCTTTTTTTTTCTCCCCCCCCCTTCGCGAATCGGCCTGGACAGACAGGAACAGCAGGGCTCTCACAGCTAACGGTTTAAAAAGTTCATCTGTTTGGCGAGGTAAGTGGGTGAGTTGACTTATTTTTCCTGTAGAATTAGATAGCATGCCTGCAGGGTTAGTGCTTTGTTCAGGGTGTCAGATGTGGGAATCCTGGGAGATCTCCAGCCTCCCTGATGGCCACATCTGCACCAGGTGCACCGAGATGCAGCTCCTCAGAGACCGTGTTAGGGACCTGGAGCTGCAGCTTGATGACCTACTGCTTATCAGGGAAAGTGAAGAGGTGATAGACAGGAGCTACAGGGAGGTAGTCATCCCGAGGCTACAGGGGTCAGAAAACTGGGTCACTGTCAAGAGAGGGAAGGGAAATGCACGGATAGTGGAGAGCACCCCTGTGGCTGCCCCCCTCAGCAACAAATATCTTGTTCTGGATGCTGTTGAGGGGGATGACCTGACGGGGGATGCCCACGGTGACCGGGTCTCTGGCACTGAGCCTGGCGCTGTTGTGCAGGAGAGAAGGAAGGAGAAGAGGAATGCGGTAGTCATAGGGGATTCCATAGTCAGGGGAACAGACAGGAGATTCTGTGAGCCTGACAGAGATACCCGCAGGGTGTGTTGCCTCCCAGGTGCCAGAGGACGGGATGTCTCGGATTGGGTCCTGAATATTCTGAAGGGGGAGGGTGAGCAGCCAGTTGTCTTGGTATATGTTGGTACCAGTGACATAGACAGGACAAAGGAGGAGGTCCTGAAAAGAGATTTCCAGGAGTTAGAAAGGAAGCTTCTCCAAATGCTCATAAATCCTGCCTCTCAGGAGCTTCTCCAACAACTTGCCCTCCACTGAAGTAAGAACCACTGGTCTGTAATTTCCTGGTTTATCTCTACTCCCTTTCTTGAAAAGGGAACAGTGTCTTTTAATCCTCTGGTACTTTTCCTCTCCCTATTGATATGCAAAGATCATCGCCAGAGGCTTAGCAATTTCCTCCCTCACTTCCCACAATATCCTGGGGTATATCTCAAGTTGAGTACCCCCAACTTGTATTGAAATTGGTAAAGTTGTCCGCTCTTGGACTGTATTCCTTGGAGTTTAAAGAATGAGGGGCGACCTCATAGAAACATTTCGAATGTTGAAAGGCATGGACAGAGTGGATGTGGCAAAGTTGTTTCCCATGATGGGGGAGTTTAGTACAAGACGGCATCACTTAAAGATTGAAGGGCGCCCATTCGGAACAGAAATGCGAAGAATTTTTTTTTAGTCAGAGGGTGGTGAACCTATGGAATTTGTTGCCACGGGCAGCAGTGGAGGCCAAGGCAAGGCAGAGATTGATAGGTATCTCAGTAGCCAGGGCATCAAAGGTTATGATGAGAAGGCGGGGGAGTGGGACTAAATGGGAGAATGGATCAGCTCATGTTAAAATGGAGGAGCAGACTCGATGGGCCGAATGGCCGACTTCTTCTCCTTTGTCTTATGGTCCTATGGACTCCCACCAGCTGATTGACAGTGATGATCACATCGATGGCAATGCCAATGAATATAAAGTGGAGGGCAGTGGTTATTCTTATTGGAGTGCAGCACTTTTGTGATGTGAAAGCCCCAAATCACTCGTCATCGAGGCAAAGATGTTTTATATCGTTATTTATCCAGCGAGAACTAAATCTGACGGAAGGTTTCATTTCCATACAGCACTAATTGACATTCCCACTGACTGGAAGGTAAACTCTTCAACCGGGATTAACTGGGAACTATACTTTTGTTCCGAGTTCATAATTCTCGGATTTACATAGCTGGAGCTCGGCAGTGTTTGGGAGATACATCCGCTCGCATTTCCTTTGACTGTTCGGGACAACGCCGGTAGTGTCGCCTATGGCTGCCTCTTTACCCAGAAGCCCTCACGATGAGAAACCTCTCCCTCAGCCATCGAAAGATGCAGAAATGCGCATGCGCCGCAAAACGCGGCGGCGGAGGCGCCGAGTCGAAAGTTCCCTGGGGCCTGGGTACGGATCGTGGGGCTGAGAGAGGGGGAAAGGACCAGGACTGTCGTGGGGTGCAGTACCAGTGTGACTGGAAATCACAGTAATTATCCTTCGGTCGCGTTTCAGACGCCGATGATTGACAGTCTGCCCGGAGCGCGCTCTTACTTGCGTCCGCTCGTTGTGAGCCGCTCGTCCAGTCAGCGCATGCGCGGTATTCGGGTCTGAGCACGGCGACCACGCATGCGCGTTTTTTTAAACAGGAGACATCTGCAGATGCGGAAATGCAAAGCGACACACGGAAAATGCTGGAGGAGCTCAGGGGGGCGGCAGCAACGTGGAGAGGGGTGAACAGTCGGCGTTTCACACCGACACCCTTCTTCAGGACTGGAAAGGAAGGGAGGGAGTCAGAATGTGTGTCTGGGGCGGGGGGGAGTAAAGTCAAGAGGTGTGAAGGTCACTCGTGAAAGAGATACAGGACTGGAGAATAATAATAAATGCTTTATTGACCCCGAGTGGGAAATTCTTTTGTTACAGCAGCTAAATTTAAAATCACACTTAGCAGTGTGCAGATTTTACTAAAAATAAAGTAGAGAATAATTATATACAGAATAATACGGTACCAATGTGCAATTATAACGTATGAAACAATTTTGCAGAGACTACTGAACTATGATCTGTCGCAGAAAGATGTATTTAATGGACTTTATTTCTTACATCCTTCACATACATGTGGAGTAAACTCAAATAGGCAATCATAGTAATTTATAATAAACAGAACAGTCAATGTAACATAGAAATACACTCAAATCAGCGTGAGTTAAGCAGTCTGATTCCTGGGGGAAGAAGCTGTCCCGGAGCATGTTGGTCCTGGCTTTTGTGCTGGGGATGCGTTGCCCCGATGGTAGCAGCTGAAACAGATTGTGATTGTGGAGACTCGGGTGCCCGGTGATCTACAGACCTGTCTTTGTAAATTCCCTGAATCGTGGGAAGTTCACAACTCCAGATGCGCTGGGCTGCGCGCACCACTCTCTGCAGAATTCTTCGATTAAGGGAGGTACAGTTCCCATACCAGGCATTGATGCAGCCAGTCAGGATGCTCTTAGTTGTGCCCCTGTAGACAGTTCTAAGGATTTGGGGGCCGACACCAAATTTCCTCAACCATCTGAGGTCAAAGAGGCGCTGTTGTGCCTTTTTCACCGCACAGCTTCTGTGTACAGACCACATGGGGTCCTCGGTGATACGGATCCCGAGGAACTTAAAGCTGTTTACCTTCCAACCCCAGATCCATTGATGTCAATAGGGGTTACTCGTCTCCCTTCCTCCTGTAATTCACAACCAGCTCCCTTGATTTTTTGACAGTGAGGGAGAGGTTGTTTTCTTGACACCACTGTGTCAGAGAGATGACTTCTTCCTTGTAGGCCACCTCATTATTGTTTGATGTTAGGCCAATCAATGTAATGTCGTCGCAAATTTAATTCGCAGTTCAGAGCTGTGGGTGGCAGATTAGCAAATGAACTGTTGTATATGGTTATTACATTTGATGGGAAAGATCTTCTGTAATGATCCTTGTGACAGCGGCGCTGAGTGAGTCTGTTTGAAAGGGTACTCCGCTGCCGATGCAGTATGTCGTGGAGAGAATGTGCCCGATTGTCCGTAATGGATGACCATTTGTTTAGTGACCTCCTCCCCGCAACTAACTCGAAAGAGCCCCGGTTGTGGCCAAGGATGGTTCCAGCCTTTTTGATGAGTTTATTTTGTCGTTTTGCATCACCAGCACCGATGCTGCTCCCCCAACATAAATCCGCAAAGAAGACTGCACTCGCTACAACAGACTGGTAAAAAATCTCCAACATCCTGCCTCACACATTCAAGGATCTCGGCTTCCTTAGAAAATGGAGCCCGCTCATCCCCTTCTTGTAAACAGCCTTGTTGTTGCTTTTCCAATCATATCTGTTGCCGAGATGAAACCCCAATACTGTACTCCTCCACCACCGCAACGTCTTCTCCCAGAATGTATTCAGGACTCGTCATTCTCCTCTTCCACCTAAAATCAATCACCTTTTCCCTGGTTTTGGCCACATTCAGGAGCAGGTGATTCCTCCTTCACTATTCCACAAACCTATCCACCAGTCCTCTGTGCTCCAACTCCCGTCCATCTCTGATACACCAACTACCGCAGAGTCATCAGAGAACTTCTGCAAGTGGCCAGACTCAGAGTTGCACTGAAAGTCTGAGGTGTCAGTGTGAACAGAAACGGAGAAAGGACAGTCCCTTGTGGGGCTCCGGTGTCACTCACCTCCACCTCAGGCAGAGAACCACCCAGCGGTACAAACTGGGGTCTATCAGTCAGGAAGCCAGTAATCCAGGAGATAGTGAATTTGTCTGCACCCATCCTTTGCAGCTCCTTGCGCAGATGACGTGGCTGGATTGAATTAAATGTTGCCCGGGGCGACTGAGGAGAACCCAAGTGCGGGTCATCGGCACGTCGACTGAGTTGGGGATGCTGGCGTAGACGTGAACGTAGAACAGCAAACCGGAGGAATCTTGACAAGGAAACGGGATCTACAGGGACTATCTGAAAACTAGAGCTGAACTTAGAACTAACGGTTCTAATCGCACAAGAGAACGAAGTATCACACGAGAATGGACCAACAAACTGGCAGCCTGTGATAGTGACACCATCGTACTGATTTCACAGTCTCTGATGCAAACCAGGGGTACCCTAATTAAGCAAACTAGCAGCAATTGAAAATCTAATGGCTGAAATTAGGGCATAATCAGGGAGAAAGGAGTGTTAAAGGGGAACAGCCAAACGGAACCATGACATTAAAGGCACCAGAGACATTTTTAAAAATGTGACTCTCAGAATGCCACCACCATCATCCCAGCAGCACAAACTGGGGTCTGTCTGTCAGGTAGGCAGTAATCCAGGAGATCGTGGGTTTGTCGACGCCCATCCTTTGCCGCTTCTTGCTCAGAAGATGTGGCTGGATTGTACCGAAGGCAGTAGAGTAATCCAAAAAAAATGTGACTCTCAGAATGTCACCACCATCATCCCGGCTGGAGTGAGCTCGCTGCAACAGGGAGATGACGGTGAAACACCCAGGTTCTGTTCGGCTCCCTAAGTCTGGGGAAGACCATCTCTGGCCCCGCCAAACATAGAAATATAGAAACATAGAAAATAGGTGCAGGAGTAGGCCATTCGGCCCTTCGAGCCTGCACCGCCATTCACTATGATCATGGCTGATCATCCAACTCAGAACCCCGCCCCAGCCTTCCCTCCATACCCCCTGATCCCCGTAGCCACAAGGGCCATATCTAACTCCCTCTTAAATATAGCCAATGAACTGGCCTCAACTGTTTCCTGTGGCAGAGAATTCCACAGATTCACCACTCTCTGTGTGAAGAAGTTTTTCCTAATCTCGGTCCTAAAAGGCTTCCCCTTTATCCTCAAGCTGTGACCCCTTGTTCTGGACTTCCCCAACATCGGGAACAATCTTCCTGCATCTAGCCTGTCCTACCCCTTTAGGATTTTATACGTTTCAATCAGATCCCCCCTCAATCTTCTAAATTCCAACGAGTACAAGCCCAGTTCATCCAGTCTTTCTTCATATGAAAGTCCTGCCATCCCAGGAATCAATCTGGTGAACCTTCTTTGTACTCCCTCTATGGCAAGGATGTCTTTCCTCAGATTAGGGGACCAAAACTGCACACAGTACTCCAGGTGTGGTCTCACCAAGGCCTTGTACAACTGCAGTAGTACCTCCCTGCTCCTGTACTCAAATCCTCTTGCTATAAATGCCAGCATACCATTCACCTTTTTCACCGCCTGCTGTACCTGCATGCCCACTTTCAATGACTGGTGTATAATGACACCCAGGTCTCGTTGCACCTCCCCTTTTCCTAATCGGCCACCATTCAGATAATAATCTGTTTTCCTATTTTTGCCACCAAAGTGGATAACTTCACATTTATCCACATTAAATTTCATCTGCCATGAATTTGCCCACTCACCCAACCTATCCAAGTCACTCTGCATCCTCTTAGCATCCTCCTCACAGCTAACACTGCCACCCAGCTTCGTGTCATCCGCAAACTTGGAGATGCTGCATTTAATTCCCTCATCCAAGTCATTAATATATATTGTAAACAACTGGGGTCCCAGCACTGAGCCTTGCGGTACCCCACTAGTCACCGCCTGCCATTCTGAAAAGGTCCCGTTTATTCCCACTCTTTGCTTCCTGTCTGCTAACCAATTCTCCATCCACATCAATACCTAACCCCCAATACCGTGTGCTTTAAGTTTGCACACTAATCTCCTGTGTGGGACCTTGTCAAAAGCCTTTTGAAAATCCAAATATACCACATCCACTGGTTCTCCCCTATCCACTCTACTAGTTACATCCTCAAAAAATTCTATGAGATTCGTCAGACATGATTTTCCTTTCACAAATCCATGCTGACTTCGTCCGATGATTTCACCGCTTTCCAAATCTGCTGTTATCACATCTTTGATAACTGACTCCAGCAGTTTCCCCACCACCGACGTTAGGCTAACCGGTCTATAAATCCCCGGTTTCTCTCTCCCTCCTTTTTTAAAAAGCGGGGTTACATTTGCCACCCTCCAATCCTCAGGAACTAGTCCAGAATCTAACGAGTTTTGAAAAATTATCACTAATGCATCCACTATTTCTTGGGCTACTTCCTTAAGCACCCTGGGATGCAGACCATCTGGCCCTGGGGATTTATCTGCCTTCAATCCCTTCAATTTACCTAACACCACTTCCCTACTAACATGTATTTCGCTCAGTTCCTCCATCTCACTGGACCCTCTGTCCCCTACTATTTCTGGAAGATTATTTATGTCCTCCTTAGTGAAGACAGAACCAAAGTAATTATTCAATTGGTCTGCAATGTCCTTGCTCCCCATAATCAATTCACCCGTTTCTGTCTGCAGGGGACCTACATTTGTCTTTACCAGTCTTTTCCTTTTTACATATCTATAAAAGCTTTTACAGTCAGTTTTTATGTTCCCTGCCAGTTTTCTCTCATAATCTTTTTTTCCCCTTCCTAATTAGGCCCTTTGTCCTCTTCTGCTGAACTCTGAATTTCTCCCAGTCCTCAGGTGAGCCACTTTCTCTGGCTAATTTGTATGCCTCTTCTTTGGAATTGATACTATCCCTAATTTCTCTTGTCAACCACGGGTGCACTACCTTCCTTGATTTATTCTTTTGCCAAACTGGGATGAACAATTGTTGTAGTTCATCCATGCAACCTTTAAATGCTTGCCATTGCATACCCACCGTCAATCCTTTAAGTGTCATTTGCGAGTCTATCTTAGCTAATTCACGTCTCATACCTTCAAAGTTACCCCTCTTTAAGTTCAGAACCTTTGTTTCTGAATTAACTATGTCACGCTCCATCTTAATGAAGAATTCCAACATATTATGGTCACTCTTACCCAAGGGGCCTCTCACGACAAGATTGCTAATTAACCCTTCCTCATTGCTCAAAACCCAGTCCAGAATAGCCTGCTCTCTAGTTGGTTCCACGACATGTTGGTTCAAAAAACCATCCTGCATACATTCCAAGAAATCCTCTTCCTCAGCACCTTTACCAATTTGGTTCACCCAATCTACATGTAGATTGAAGTCACCCATTATAACTGCTGTTCCTTTATTGCACACATTTCTAATTTCCTGTTTAATACCATCTCCGACCTCACTGCTACTGTTAGGTGGCCTGTACACAACTCCCACCTGCGTCTTCTGCCCCTTAGTGTTACGCAGCTCTACCCATATTGTTTCCACATCTTCCCGGCTTATGTCCTTCCTTTCTATTGCGTTAATCTCTTCTTTAACCAGCAACGCCACCCCACCTCCCCTTCCTTCATGTCTATCCATCCTGAATATTGAATATCCCTGAACGTTGAGCTCCCATCCTTGGTCACCCTGGAGCCATGTCTCTGTGATCCCAACTATATCATAATCATTAATAACAATCTGCACTTTCAATTCATCCACCTTATTACGAATGTTCCTTGCATTGACACACAAAGCCTTCAGGCGCTCTTTTACAACTCTCTTAGCACTTATACAATTATGTTGAAAAGTGGCCCTTTTTAATGCTTGCCCTGGATTTGTCGGCCTGCCACTTTTACTTTTCTCCTTAGTACTTTTTGCTTCTACCCTCACTTTACACCCCTCTGTCTCTCTGCACCGGTTCCCATCCCCCTGTTGTGAACTAACCTCCTCAAGCCTAGCCTCTTTAATTTGATTCCCACCCCCCAACCATTCTAATTTAAAGTCACCTCAGTAGCCCTCGCTAATCTCCCTGCCAGGATATTGGTCCCCCTAGGATTCAAGTGTAACCCGTCCTTTTTGTACAGGTCACGCCTGCGCCAAAAGAGGTCCCAATGATCCAAAAACTTGAATCCCTGCCCCCTGCTCCAATCCCTCAGCCACGCATTTATCCTCCACCTCATCGCATTCCTACTCTCACTGTCGCGTGGCACAGGCAGTAATCCCGAGATTACTACCTTTGCGGTCCTTTTTCTCAACTCCCTTCCTAGCTCCCTCTATTCTCCTTTCAGGACCTCTTCCCTTTTCCTACCTATGTCATTGGTACCTATATGTACCACGACCTCTGGCTCCTCACCCTCCCACTTCAGGAAACGTGTGGAATTGAACTGTGAGCTCATTCGAGACCCCCTGTTTGGGTGGATGCTGCGTGATTTGTTTCCCTGATACAAATCAATACCACGAAATAACAGACTGGACACCATACCCAATTAAAGGAATTAGCTTTATAATTCTGAATTTGACTGAAGGGTTAGTAAAGAAAAAAGCAAAAAAACAGAAGGGGCCTATTTTAATGAAACTGTCTAATGTGGACAAGTTGGATTTCACGGTTTCCCCTTCGCTGATCCTCCTTCGATCTCCCCGGCCTTTGTCGGATCATGACTCCGGTCCGGCGTCTTCTCTCTTCATCTCCCACCAAATGAAGATGTCACTCTGGTGTCAGGCACACGGCACGAAACACACTCCCGTCATTGGACGGCTCACTTTCCAAATCACCCGTTATCTCTCACCATCACCCAGACACCGCTCCTGCAGAAAGACCATTTCACTCCCCTCCCCCCACCCCGCACCAAGATTAGTCATGTCTTCATTGTGATAATTTTCCACCCCTTCATACAAAGCACAAAGTCCAATCCAGGTGTAAACGGCAGTGACACAGCTCACCAAGGCGACAGGTGCCACAGTCTCTTCCTCCGGTTCTACATAGGCCAGCCTATCGAGTGGTTTCCTGATTCTGTGAGATCTCCTTACCCCGTCATCTACTTCTTCAGGTTCAGAAACTCCTCGGGGTACTTCTGGCCCCAGACAGTCCTTTCAGCTGTGAGTCGGCTGGGGTGATATACTGCGTCTGGTGCTCCCGATGCGGCCTTCTATATATTGGCGAGACCCAACGCAGACTGGGAGATCGTTTCGCTGAACATCTACGCTCTACCCGCCAGAGAAAGCAGGATCTCCCAGTGGCCACACATTTTAATTCCATGTCCCATTCCCATTCTAATATGTCTATCCACGGCCTCCTCTACTGTCAAGGTGAAGCCACACTCAGGTTGGTGCAACGACACCTTATATTCCGCCTGGGTAGCCTCCAACCTGATGGCATGAACATTGACTTCTCAAACTTCCGCTAATGCCCCACCTCCCCCTCGTAACCCATCCATTATTTATTTATATCCACGCATTCTTTTTCTCTCTCTCCTTTTTCTCCCTCTGTCCCTCTCAATATACCCCTTGCCCATCCTCTGGGTTTTCCCCTCTCCCCTTTTCCTTCTCCCTGGGACTCCTGTCCCATGATCCTCTCATATCCCTTTTGCCAATCAACAATCCCTCCCCCTCCTGTCTTCTCCTATCATTTCGGATCTCCCCCTCCCACTCCCACTTTCAAATCTCTTCCTAACTCTTCCTTCAGTTAGTCCTGACGACGGGTTTCGGCCCGTAACGTCGACTGTACCTCTTCCTAGAGATGCTGCCTGGCCTGCTGTGCTCACTAGCGTTTTTGTGTGTGTGTTGCTGGAATTTCCAGCTTCTGCAGATTCGCTCGTGTTTGCATTGATAAGAACGGATATTTTTATATTTTTTATTATTTATTTTAATTAATTCATTTATTTTTATTTTTCCTGCTGGGTGGCGGCGACATCAAAGAGGGGCTGTGCTTTCAGCAGCGAAAGCGGCTCCTCGCTGCCCTTCTCTCGAAATTGCTGGAGCAGCCTCTGCCATCCTGCGGCGTGTCGGAAGGTGACATCGAAGAAGCCGGGGAAGTCCTGTAGGCAGTAAAGGTCCCCGGGGGTAAATCCACAACAGTCCATCAGGACCTTCCGGGTGAAGGTCTCCCTGGTGAAGCGGGTGCCCCCGTTTCGGTCTCGCACTATCACCCTGGTAGTGTTCGGGATTTCCGGCTCAGGAGCCGACGCGCTGGTCTCTGCGGCCATCCTCTACATCGCGGTCGTTAACGGAATCGGCTCAATCACAAGCCGCCTGCGCAACAGCGCGAAGTATCTTCTGCGCCTTCCGTTCGCCGCGAGTCCCCAAAGACACTGCGCTCAATTTTAGCCAAACGGCGGAGAAGCGATGCCTACAGACTCTGGACTCATTCGGATCCTGCTAGTCTTCCCTCCATTAAGTTAGACCGACTGTCTACACAACGCCTGTTTATCCTACTTCTCTTGAACTTTTGAAGCAGATTTGGTGCAATTCCTCTCAGTCTTTGGCATATGTTGTCTTTTTCTCCCCTGCAGAGAAACCTCTTTCGGAATCTGGCTGATAATGTAAAATAGCTGATATTGCACCAACCCAATGAGAGAGGCGGAGCTTGTTTGTGTGAATCCTCCTCCTCTCCGCTGAGAATTCCTGTCGGGCTGTTCCGCCCCCCCCGGCTCTGGCGTCTTACGTCAGTGCAGCGTAATGACGTAACGGTAGGTGTCGGAGTTGGGGACGTAACTCGATCTGGGTCATTGTCGCCGGAGAAGCGAAGTTTGTGCCGGGGCAGGTGACTGGGGAGGGGGACCTCCGGAAACGGGAGCAGTGTGGATCGGAACGTCGGATGGAAGCGATGGCGCGGGAGTGGGACGAAGGGGAGGGTTGTAAATGGGGGAGTGAGGGACGATGGGTGGTTGAGTTGGTGGGGGAGAGCGATGCGGGAGAGTCGGAC